>NC_081348.1:67544575-67576288 GCF_029784015.1 Lycium ferocissimum | reverse complement strand
GTTGCGTAAAAATAGGCTTTGGGGGTTGTGGCAACAATGGGGGAGGAAATGCCCCGGGAAGAAAAAGGGGGAGATGAAAAAGAAGTATCCCCACTTATTTCCTATGCCTACAGGTAATCTAAATTCCTTACTTGGTTATGTTGATTGATGAATGAATTGTGTGTGATAGCTAAAGAAGAAACTCCCCCGAAAATGCTTCTAAGACCCTGTAGGACTAGTTTAACATTCGAGGATGAATGTTCTAAACGGGGGAGGATGTTATATCCCGTATTTTGTACATTGGGATAATCCGAGCTAAACCGTATTTATAAGTTAAGGACAAGACTATTCCGGGATTCGAGGTAGAGACTTTTGACCTCCGATCTTGTTTTAAGGCATAACTTGCTTATGATTTTATTGGCTTGGAATATTAAGAAAAATTTGGGGTTAAAAGTGAATTAAAGGAAGTTAATATTTCATGAACAAAAGGGCCAAGTGGCAGCCGTCCTACGTGGTGTGGGCCATGGTCCACATGGATGCATAATATATGTAGTTAAAAGATGACAATTTATTTCATTCATCATCTCTTCACAAACCTTAGAAGCTTAGAAAACCTTGGAAAAAAAAGCCATATTCGGCCATAGCAAGAAAAAGGTCCAAAAAAATAGTGATCAAAAAAATATTTTCTTCTCTAGCAATTCAACCAATGGAGGATCCTTGTTAACGTGGAGTAGTTGTTGGAGTCAACAAACCATTCGTTTCTACCATTTATAACCCTAGCCAACTTGTGGAATTAAGTGGAAAAGGTAAGGTTTAATCTTCTTTTTCATATGTTATGAATGATTTGTACATGTTGTAGTGTGTAGGAATGGATGGAAATCATGAAATTTGTGTGTTGTGGTGGTGGCCGAATATGGGTTGTTTCGTATGGCAAAGAATGAATTAATTTTACTTAGTATTTTGGTTGTTGTTGTTATGGATTCTATGATGAAAATGAAAGTTTAATGATTCAAGTTGAAGTTGTAATTGTTGTGGGCTGTTTTAGAAGCCAACGTGATTTTAATGTAGTTTTTGTCTTTATGAGAATGACACTGTTAACGTGTGGATTATTGGTGTAATTCATGAGTTTGGGAGAGAGAAATGTGTTATTGTGGTTGTTCTCGGGTTTGGGGAGGTTTCGGGTGGAATGTGTTTTGGTTGGGTTGTTTTGAATGTGTGCGGGTTGTTTCGTTGTTCTTGAATCTTGTTTGAATGATTTCGGATTAGTACTTGAACACGTGAGCGTTGATGTTGGCTTGAATGTATGTAGTTGAATTGAATGTAAATGGAATGTTGTCGAATTATGTAGAAAGTAGTTACCTAACGTTAGAATGCGTTTTGAATTGATTGTTGATGTTGCTAATATGGTTGTTGGTATTGTTGTTGATGATTTGGCCGAGTTGAATTCTCGAGGTTGTTGAATTTATAGGGGAAATGCTGCTATAAATTTCAAAAGTAAATATTTTGGTATTCTGGATATTGTACTTATTTTTTGTACTTCTTGTTCCGATTATGATCCTGTTTCCGTATTTTTTATTTTGCATACTCGACACATTCCATCTCCACCCCCTTTCTTCGGGGGTCGCGTTTCATGTCCGTGTGCACGGACGCCCACTTTGGTGATCCGCCGGCCAGGACACCTACTCGCTATCCGGGAGTGCTCCTTTGTTCCGGAAAGAGCTATATTTTGGTACGGACTCTTCCGTTGCGTATGTATATGTTTATTCGGGGGTACGGCGGGGCCCTGTCCCGTCATATGATTCTGTTGTTACTCTTAGAGGTCTGTAGACATACATGTGGGTTGTGATTAGTTACTGTACGGCTATGTCTATGTGATTTATGTTTTGGGCGGTCTCGTTCGCCGTGGCGTGTGCAATATTGGCACGCGTGTATATATATTCGACATATCGTGTATATTATAATGACCTTCGCTTCTCGTACGTATATATGTTTCGTATGCGATAGATTGGGACGACGTCAGAGCTTTCGTATATGTTTAAGTTATTCGTATCCGATTGTAGTAGCAAAGGTGTACGAGTTGACTCGGCATAGTCCGAAGCCTCTACCGGGTTGGGTCGTGACAAGGACTTAACTCTAACTTACAGGTTGTTACCGATATGGTTTAGTATGAGAGTACGAGGTATACTATGGCTCTTAATTCTTTATTTGAAAAAGACAGCTTTAGAGGATATGGAATGCCAAAGTGGAGTGCAAATTGAATCATATGTCATGTGCAGATGATACTATCATATTTGCATCTACAGATAAGCCTCTTCGGAGATGATTATGTCCATTTTGCATGAATATGAGAGAGTATCTGGATAGAAGATCAATGCAGACAAGAGCTGTTTTTATATGCATAAGAAGGTGGCTATTGTACTGAATTAAGAGGTTAAAAATAACGAGTGTTTCAAGAAGAAGAATTCCATTTACTTATTTGGGATGTCCCTATCTTTCAATCTAAAGCGTTAAACATTCTCACAAAGACATGATGAAGAAAGTAAGGGTCAAGTTGCAGGCTTGGAGAGGCAAATTATTATCCTTTGGGGGGAAAGCAATGTTGATAGCAAGTGTGTTACAAAGCATCCAAATTTATTTAATGTCTGCTATGGTGCCTCCAAAGTGTGTCATTAAGGATCTACACAAGCTATTCAATAGATTTTTTTGGCAAACTAAGGAAGAAGCAAGCACTGGTCTTCATGGGAAATTTATGCTATCCAAAGAATGAAGGAGGGCTAGGATTCAGATCACTATATGATATATCCAAAGCATTGTTTGTAAACTTTGGTGGAGTTTCAGGACAAACAGTACATTATGGTCCAATTTTATGGGGAACAAATATTGTAAGAGGTTCAGGCCTACTGTGGTTCAATGGAAAGGGGGATCCCAGACTTGGAAAATGATGCTGCAAGCTAGAGATGAAATGGAACAAGGTATTTTGTCGGAACCTAAGAATGGATCTTCTTCAATCTGGTTTGATAATTGGTCTAAACTAGGTGCCCTGCATGATCTGATACCTATTCAATCTCAGAATGATGTTATAGGAGAAGAGCATGAAGAGTTGATCAGTGAAAGTCATTGGAACTATGCAAAGCTACAAGATATGTTACCAGCTGATATTGTTGATCATGTTAGAAAAGAGCTGGGACATTTTACGAGAACAACAAAGATAGATAGGCCATGGTGGATGCTTACAAGTTCTGGTAAGTTCACAGTTAAAAGTGCACGGGAGAAGTTGAGCCAAAGGAATCAAGTATCACTTTACTGTGACAAATTCTGGATTAAAGGTTTGCCATACAAAATCTCTTTTTTCTTATGGAGAGTTTCGTTTTCGAAGCTACCTATAGATGAAGTGCTGATGAGAATGAGAATCAACATAGTTTCAAGATGTTGGTGCTGTCAAACTCAGCAGGAAACCATGGATCACATTTTCATTATAGGTCCTTTTGCAACTAAAAGATGGCATTATTTTTCAGCTGCAGCAGGTGTATTGGGCCCTTTTCTACAGATTAAGCAGACAGTCTTGTGTTGGTGGAATGTTCTAACTGTTGCAAGGTTGAAACCTTTATATCAAGTAATTCCTGCTTCGGTTTTTGTGGCAACTATGGAAGGGCAGGAATACCATGAGGCATGGAGGAGCAGTTTCTCATAATAAGGTCATTCATGAGATCATCAGAAACATATATATGCTAGCACATAAAAGATATCCTTGGCTGCAGAATATGCCAAAAAGCTTGCCTATGATAATTGAATTTTTAGAAAACTACAGGATGCCATTAACTTGTAAACAGGTGAAGTGGAATTTTCCAGAGAGAGGATGCTTTAAATGGAACACTGATGGTGCCTCTAGAGGAAATCCAGGGCCTAGTTCAGCAGCTTTTTGTATTAGAGACAGTTCAGGAGAGTTTATATATGCAATGACAAGATTGTTATCTGATACTACAAATCTTGTTGTTGAAGCTGTGGCCATAGTGGAGGCGATTAAGTACTGTGTTTTGCATGATTTACTTGCTCTAGTAGTGGAAACTGATTCACTTACAATGCAAAAGATATTGGATGGCATTTGGGAGGTGCCATGGAATGTTGCTTTGACAGTGAGGAGCATACAAAGATGGATGAAGGACAAAGTTATTTCAGTGGTGCACGTGCTCAGAGAAGGAAACGTATGGTAAGATTATTTCACTAACTTGGTTTTTGATTTTGCAGTACAATTCAATACAATCGCTTCAAGATATTCCAACTCATGGAAGGATATTGATCAACATGGATAAAAGTCAAATACCAAATTTTAGAGTTAGATCAGCAACCAAATAGTTTTTCAACAACCAACATTGCAACAACATTACATGACTACAATAAGGAAGGGGAGGGACTACAACTGGAAATAACCTTGTTTTTTAGTGTGTGGTATTAACTTTGGTTCATTCTACTACAAAACATTGATATTTCTTGTTGGGAACTTCATCAATTTAGATTTAGATGCATCAAGTTACAAGCAAAAGAGTCCACAGCTGCATCTGTTACTCAGTTCATATGCTATGCTAGCTAAGATCATGGATTAATAAGTACTGCAACTGAACTCTACTTCATTTAGGATTACCTGAAGTTAACTTCAAGAGATTTGATCCATTCCACCTGTGAAACTTGATGGTGTGAAAGACGGATACAAATCAAGGTCCCTGGTTTATTTAGTATGATGAAGGTTGATGTAGTATTAATGTTTTGATCATAGTTCGCTTTCCTTTTTTAGATGGTTTCTTTTTCTGCATTGTTTCTGTAAATACTTTGCTTCCTTTCTGTAAATATTTTGATGGAATAAATTCCTACCTCTTTGGATAGTTTTACTAAAAAAAGAAAGAAAAAAAAAAGGGACCAAAGGAACGAAGATCGTCTCCTAATAACTGGGTTACCACCAGATTTGTCATTAGCTCCTAGAACATCATTAAAGTCCCCACCAGTAACCAAGGACCATTATAGTTAGTTGCTAGGATAACCAGATTCTCCCAAAGATTATTTCTCTCAATTTCTTTAGTACTAGCATATAGTGAAAAAAAAAACCCAGGAGATAATTTTTGAAGGAATTACCTCAATAATAGCACTAATTTCATGTTCTTGACATACAAAGGTATGAACATGCACCCTAGTTGGCAGCTCTATCATTTCAGTGAATCCAACCTCATTTAGTAAGGGAAGATGATTCTGCATCCTAGTTTCCAAAAGTATAATCATGCATGGCCTATGAGCGTTAAGTAATTCTCGAAAATTTAGCCTAGAATTTCTGTTATTTCCACCCGTGGTATTCCAAATTAGAAAATTTGTAGCACTATTCATTGAGCTGTTAGGCGGGTGAAAACCATTCTCTAAAGTTAGATTGGTATTGGGTTCCCTCCTGAGATGTGGGTCTAGAATCATAGCCTTGTTTCCTACTGTGGGGTCCTGAGGTGGACGAATATCCAGTTTGCGTTTGATGAATGTAGGGGGACAATTTAGAACCTGCCTTTGGTCTTCCATTTAGGTAAAAAGAAACACCTTTACTTTGTGTAGGTTTGATATTTCCATGATGGATTCTTGGATAAGATTTATCCTACTGATCATTAGTAGTACTGTACATAATGAGATTAGTGCTGGGACCTTCTTTTTCTATGATGACGGGTTTACTTGATTCTCCATTATATTGAACTAACATTCCCATTCTATCATCTAGTTCACACTTATAATGGAACCCAATAAAGTACGGTTGGAAAAATGATTCTAATCATATCTTTACTATATTAAAAACACAAATTCCTTAACTTAAATGTAAAATTACTAAAATACCCTTCTTATTATTTTTCTAAATAACCTATTTACTTTAAATTAACAAAAACCATTTCAAATAAAAGGAAACACATGCCTCAACCGAATTTTTTTAGAAGTTCTAATGACTTCGCACTCCTTCACTAATAAGTCACTATCAGTTCCAAAAATTATCTTCTATCTGACTATGCAATTTTTTACCCACTTTTAATATTCATCTTTTACCCAGTTTTTCTCTTTTGTGTATTTGATGTTAGAATTTCACCAGTGTCTACTTGGAGTTTACACCGAACCATATAAATTTACCATAGTTAATTGATATAATAATATGAGAACATGTGTTAATTAATCATGATTAAAAGTAAAAGATTATATATGCACAAACACATGTCATGCATTTATTCAGTTGGTGTGAACACATGGTGCATACAAATTTTTACCGTGGCCACTGATCTTCTCTTTGTTCGTTTATCAGGCCAACTTCCATTATAATACTGACTGTGAGTTTTGATATGAGTTTAAAATTAATGTGCACAATCTATATGCATTTCAAATTGAAAATTATATTACTTCCTCCAATCATTGGGAATTTCTTTTATTTTTCTATTTTTTCTTCTTTTAAACAACTTGTCGTTGGGGGATGTAATTTGTTCTATGGTCTTGTGAATGTGAATGTGAATGTGAATGTGAATGTGGAAGAGTTTAAAGTGCCGTTCTCCTCTTATGGATAGTTAAAGTTTATCTCACTATACAATATTAAGTTCAAGAATAATTCTTTTTCCTTTATCAATTACTTTAGAAGTGCGTGATGTTTTAGAATACAAAGGCATTCTTTTAGGTGATTTTTTCGCTCTTTCTTTGTTGAATTAATAGGGTTGAAATTCATTGAACGAGGTTAAAGAAAGTTTTTCGATATTAATGTTTAAACCTGAGACACATATATAATGCTTGTGTGTGTAATTGTAGAATCAATAGATAATGTAATTTAAGTTAGGTTCTTTGATATATAAATATATAGTTAACTTTGATAACTGATCAAAGTATAGATTAAAATTAAACTTGGACAACCACGCCAATTATGTATGTTGTAATAACGTCCTAATCATCTTTATAATTAATTATTCCAATATAATTCAATCATTAATAACTTTTGATCATTAATTATTATTGTTCTTTTCTTTATTATTAATTGAAATAGTATCAGAGGTATGAGCTACATTGTACATGAAGTGCTTGTAAAAGTAAGTTTTTCGGTATCCAAGTTAGTAGCAGTGTCTTTTAATTCCATTATGCACAATTATGTAAAGGCTATAAGCATTCATGGTGTATCCAAAGTATGTTAGAGTGAATATGTAGAATTACTTTACCTTTTTTTGCGCCAAAAAAATAAAATTATAATTAATTAGTAAGTTACCCCTATTTAATAAAGGTAGATTGATTTTTCCTCTTAAATATTGTGCATACTTCTTTAATGTAAAGGGTATAGCTGGAAAAAAATATCAAATTTAGTCTTGAAATTCTAAAGTGACAATTAATTTGGGTTAAATTTGTTAATCTAAAACGACAGTTAAAATGAGACAGAGGAAGTACCAATTAGTAGGTAGTAATTTTTTCAATAGATATGAGAGAAGAATTATATTTCAATTAGAATTTATATAATACAAACTAATGTGATACGGAAGCCAAACGAATACTAATCTACTCATCTTCTAACCACTAGCCAACACATCGATTGTATGTAACTAATATGTTAATTGACTATTCAACCACCGTTCCAGTTATTATAAGCATGGACATATTCATTCTCCTAGAATATGCAAGAAGAAGAGTGAATACAAAAGTGTCAAAAATTTAACAAGTAAAAAGAGGAAGACGAAAAAAACACGGGTTATATTAACAATGAATGTATTTTAAAACTAGTAATTTGGGCGCGCTTCGTGCGGTGATGCAAAGTTTAATTACTGCATTTTGTAAAAATAGTTTCTTATAATAGTCAAATATCAAAATGTGTGAAAAAAATGTTAGTGATAATACAATGAAATTACAATTACAATTGAAAAATAAAATGAAGAAATAAAAATATCTTCGGCTGAGGCGCGGATATCTCGCTTTCTTTAAGGAGATTCAAGCCCCATCAAGAAGAAATCTACTCCGTCCAGATAATCTTTCGATTTTTGTCCCCTCCGGGATACAACGACCCGATCATCGTCGTACAACTCAACAAACTACGACAAGATGTTGAGTCCAAAGCTCCACCAAAAAAAGAACATCTTCCTTCAACTAATATACTCTCTTTTAGTTTCTTCACTTTTCAAGAACTCTCCAAAGTATATATTTTTCTATACACCCCACAAGTTAAGGATGGATAACTATTTATAGCTAGGAAAATCATCCTTGAATTGAATAGGAAATGAATGGGGTAGTAAAGTAGGTAGATAATGGAAGAATTATTAGTTGGAGGTTACATGAGTTACAACACTAAAGAGGATGAATATGGGTGAGTAATGAGATAGTGGAAGAATAAAAGTAAAGGCCAATTAAGGCTCCAAAACGTGAGAGAAAATGAAACCTTTCTCTGCCTCCTTATGGCCACTGGCCACAACGGAAAATGAATGCAGCAATAGAATGTTGCATTTGATCAATGAACTTTCATACAATATATTATAATATAAAAATGCTCTAAAATGCCATCAGTCCCCCACTCATTTTTAATATTAAACAAGAGAGTATATCAGTTGAAGGTAGATTATTATGCTTAACGAAGGTGTGCTCCGCATTGAACCTTCACTTAGTAAAACAATAATCTTTACTCCAGAGCCGTAGTAGTCTCAGACTTGAACTATGACTGCTTTAGGGAAATAAAGAATTATTGCTAACACATAATAATCAAGGTGTTGACATGAGCTTTCACAGCCAGTACATTACGGCCTTGTGCTATCCCAGTTTCATGAGTGCTTTTGAGAACGAGCCCAATTCTCATTGGAAGCAGCCTACTTCCACACTCACGTAGGTGAAATCTGTCAAGGGTGCTTCTGTAACTTAACACCCCACTCATACGAGCTACATAATTTCATTAAAAGTTTGTAAACTCAACCTCCACAAACTGTTGCAGAATAATACACCCACACCATAGGGAGGGAATAAATAAAATAGTGCATTTTCTCAATAAGTCATCATACGATTCGTTTTTCCCATTGAACCTGGTTATAGGATCTCTAGTCCCCAGGTTGGGTTTCCTCATATACGACTCATGAATTTATGGGCTTCAATCCCATCCCCCTCGATGTGCTCTAGACCCTTTCTTTTGCCAAGGCCTTGGTTAGTGGATCTACAAGATTATCACAAGATTTGACATAATCAACGTTAATGGTACCACTTGTCAAATATGATCTCACAGTACTGTGTTTTCTCCTTATAGGTCTGGATTTACCGTTGTAATAACGGTTTTGAACTCTACCAATCACAGCGGTGCTACCACAATGAATTAAAATAGGAGGAATTGGTTTTTCAAAATAAGGTATTTGAAATAATAAATCTCTCAACCAATTCGCCTCTTCACTAGTTGAAGCTAAAGCAATTAGTTCAGCCTCCATGGTAGAGTTAGCAATAATAGTTTGCTTCTTTGATTTCCAACAAATAGCACCACCTGCCCAACGTAAAAATATAACCGGTGGTAGAACGGGAATCACCGAGATAAAGTGTTCCAATACGCATCGAGAAAAGCCTTCAAGTACAGCAGGATATTTTTTATAAAACAAGCCATAAGTTTTTGTACCCACTAAATATTTCATAACTCTCGTTATGGCATGCCAATGTTCACTACCTGGCTTGCTTGTAAACCTGCTAAGTACTCCAACTGCATACGCAATATCAGGCCTAGTGCAATCAGTCACATATCTCAAACTTCCAATTAAGCTAGCATATTCCTTTTGATTTATCACATCATTTTCACTTTGAACAGGAAACAAGTGAACACTTGAATCAAAAGGAGTTACAACATGCTTGCAATCAAGAAAGTTATATTTTTTCAAAATTTTCTCAACATAATGTGACTGGTCAAGGAATATTCCATCACATGTTTTAGTAATTTTTATTCCAAGAATTAAATTTGCCTCACCAAGATCTTTCATGTCAAAATGGCTTTCAAGAATATTTTTAGTTTCACCAGTAACATTCATGTTAGAGCCAAAGATCAATAAATCATCAACATAGAGGCAAACAATAACATGTGAATTATTCCAAGACTTATGATAGATGCACTTATCACACTCGTTTGTTTTAAAACCATTTTCAATCATGCAGGAATCAAATTTCTCATGCCATTGCTTTGGTGCCTGTTTCAAGTCATATAGGGATTTAGTAATTTTACACACTTTGCTTTCTTAGCCTGCTTCAACAAAACCTTCAGGTTGTTCCATATAAATTTCCTCATTTAGGTCCCCATTCAAAAAAATAGTCTTTACATCCATTTGGTGACTGTGCAAATCAAAAATTGCAGCAATAGCAATTAAAAGCCTTATGGATGTAATTCTAGTTACCGGCGAAAAAGTATCTAAAAATTCTAGGCCTTCTAGTTGTTTAAATCCTTTAGCAACTAGTCTAGCCTTATATTTATCAACAGAGCCATCCGGTTTTAACTTTTTTCTAAGGACCCATTTACACCCAATTGTTTTACAACCTGGTGGTAAATCAACTAACTTCCAAGTTTTATTGGAAATAAGCGATTCCATTTCATCATTTACAGCCTCTTTCCAAAAAATAGCATCATGTGAAGATAAAGCTTCTTGTAAAGTAAGAGGGTCATCTCTAATATTAAAAACATAAAAACCAGGACCAAAATTTTTTTCTACTCTAACTCTTTTACTTCTTCGTATTTCGAAATCATCATTTTCTTTATTTTTCAAAACAGAAGTAGAAGAACTAGGTAGTGATAAAATATTTTCTTCAGTCCTATGACCCCCACTATTTTTAGAATCAAATGGAAATTTATTTTCATGAAAAATGGCATCACCTGGTTCTATTATTATATTATCTTCAAGACTAAAAAATCTATAGGCTGTACTATTTGAAGCATAACCAAGAAAAGCACAAGTAGTAACTTTTTTACCCAATTTACTTATTTTGGGATCCATTAGCCTTACATGAGCTAGACAACCCCAAACTCTTAGATATCCCAAATTTGGCTTGTGACCATTCTATAACTCAAATGGTGTTAATTTAGTCTTTTTATGAGGCACACAATTCAACACATAACACGCAGTTAAAATAGCTTCACCCCAAAAATTTAGAGGTGCACTAGACTCAATAAGCATGGCATTTGTCAACTCAACTAAAGTTCTATTTGTTCTCTCCGCTACACCATTAGACGCAGGAGAATAAGGTGGAGTAGTTTCATGAATTATTCCCAATGATCTAAGAAAAGAATTAAACTCATTAGACTCATATTCACGGCCTCTATCACTTCTAATTGTTTTTATTTTTCTACCAAACTGATTTTTAACTTCATGAATTTTAAAATTTTCAAAAGCATCACTTTTATTTTTCCTCAAGAAAACATATGTATACTTTGAAAAATCATCAATAAAAGTAATAAAATATCTATTTCCTCCACTGGTTAAATTTCCTCCAAGTTCACAAATATCAGTATGAATTAACTCTAACAATTCAGTTTTTCTTTCAACTTGAAAATGAGGCCTTTTTGTGATTTGGCTTTACTACAAGCCTCACATTTTTCAAAATCCTTTTTAATCATTGGGATTAATCCTAAACTACTCATGATTCCCACATAACAATTATTAATATGACACAAACGAGCATGCCAAAAATTAGTAGAAGAAAGCATGTAAACAGAACTAGTAACTTTATTCATCTCAACATTCAACTTGAACATCCCATCACAAGCATACCCCTTTCCCACAAAAATACCTTTTTTCACTATTACATATTGGTCAGACTCAATAATCTGTTTGAAACCTGTCTTATTAAGAAGAAAACTAGACATCAAATTTTTTTTTTCTCATAGAAGGAGGAAAAAGTACATCTTTTAATGTTAACACCCTTCCTGAGGTAAAGCTCAACTCGACATCTCCCTTTCCAAGCACTTGAGTAGTGTGTGAATCACCAAGCATGATGGTTTTGGGCTTTTCAAATGGAGTATACACTTTGAACCAATCTTTGTCATAATAGACATGACGGTTTGCACGTAATCAGTCCACCATCCATCAACATTTTCAACCATATTTATGTGTGTTATCACCGCCGCAACTGGCTCTTCGGTAACATTCGCCTGAGGTGTAGGACCACGTTTCCGAAACTTGCAAAATTGAGCAATATGCCCACTCTTTCCATAGACAAAGCATGGTCCTCCATTTTGTGCTTAGTTATTACCACTATTATTTTTCTTGGGAGGTCTACCATTATTTCTTGAATATTTTCTTCTTAGGCTTCATAGAGGTATTTTTGTTAGCATTAGGAGCAGCATTATTTGAAGTAATTAAATTTACCTTGTTTGTGACGGGTTGTAAGTTGTTTTCTTCCGTTTGCAAAAGTGCATCTTGGCCCCTTGCCTCTTCTTCCATGCGGATTCACATAATCAACGTCTCAAGTGAAGTTTCCTTTTGTTTGTGGAGCATAGTTTTTTGAAATTCCTTCCATGAAGGTGGAAGTTTATCTATTATGCCACAAACAATAAGGTTATCTCCAATTTTTATCTCCTCGGACCTTAGCTCTCCAACGATCATTATAAAGTCTTGAGCTTGGTCTACCACTAATTTGTTGTCCACCATTTGAAAACGAAAAAATCTACTAGCAGCATATTTTTTCGCTCCAGCCTCCTCGGTATCATATTTACTCTGCAATGCTTTCCAAATTTTCTTTGCAGTAGAGTAAGTTCTATCATAATAATCATAAAAATTATCTGATAGACAATTTAGAAGAATCCTCATCATACTTTTCAATTTTTTCTTGAAGAGAAATACGTTCTTTATAGTTCATGGAAGAGTTATCTACTTTGTTTGGATTCTTCTCAGTTAACACATAAGAAACATTAAGAAGACTTAAGTAGAATAGTACTTTACCCTTCCATCTCTTAAAATGCGTACCGTAGAACCGAAACGGCTTGTTCAGATCTCCCACTTTGACATCCGCGGATTTTTCAATTGTAGACATATGAATCTCCTTAAAATTGTTGGTGATAATACAATGAAATTACAATTACAATTGAAAAATAAAATGAAGAAATAAAAATATCTTCTACTGAGGCGCGGATATCTCGCTCTCTTTAAGGAGATTCAAGCTCACTGCAGCAAATCTACCGGTCCAGCAGTAATCTTTCTTACTTGTCCCCTCCAGGATACAACAGCCCGATCACGTCATACAACTCTCAACAAACTCTGGACAAGATGTTGAGTCCAAAGTTCCACAAAAAAAAGAACACCTTCCTTCAACTAATAAACGTTCTTTTAGTTTCCTCACTTTTCAAGAACTCTCCAAAGTATATATTTTTCTATACACCCCACAAGTTAAGGATGGATAACTATTTATAGCTAGGAAAATTATCCTTGAATTGAATAGGAAATGAATGGGGTAGTAAAGTAGGTAGATAATGGAAGAATTATTAGTTGGAGGTTATATTAGTTACAACACTAAATAGGATGAATATGGGTGAGTAATGAGATAGTGGAAGAATAAAAAGTAAAGGCCAATTAAGGCTCCAAAACGTGAGAGAAAATGAAACCTTTCTCTGCCTCTTTATGGCCACTGGCCACAACGGAAAATGAATGCAGCAATAGAATGTTGCATTTGATCAATGAACTTTCATACAATATATTTTAATATAAAAATACTCTAAAATGCCATCAAAAAATTATTTAATTCCTCCAGAAAATTAGAAACTATTATTATCCTTTTTTGAAATAACCAAGTTAACTCCCCCTTTCTCCCTTTATATTTCTTATGTAATTTTCAAAAATTAATTTCTGATCACTTTATCAACTTTTTCTTTTATTTTTTTTGATTTATGTGTCATTTAAAATAATTAATCAAAAAATCACTTCAAAAGTAATTTTAGCGATAATTCTTTATCTCATTTGCTCCAAAATTCTTTTCTTGCTCATATTTATACCCTTCCAAAAAGTCACAAGTTGTTATCCTTGAGTAATCAATTCAATTCTCCTTCATTTTTCAATTATCTCATTGAAATTCCCAAAAATCATCATTCCTTGATTGATTTCTCCTGCTCCTATGATAAACCCAACAGGTCCTCTATAAATTCAATAAAAAATGTTAAGGAAAATAAAGCTTGAGAGACACATAGATGTAACTATGCAGACAAGTATAGCTGATTTAAAGAGAACAAAATTTTGTCAAAATTAAATTAATTACTTACAAGAAGTGTGAGGAAGTTGAGTCATTTTTTAAGGTTTCCATTATATTCATATCAATATTATTTTGAGATGAAAGAAATAATTATATTTAAAGATATCACTTGTTCTGGGAGCATGTACAAAACCATACTCATCTTTTTGTATTTATAAATAATGATAAAATAACCAAAGTACAATATGAAACTAATACAGCTATTTCTAAAATTTGAAATAGTTACCCCAGAAAAAATAAAACAATTACACAAGTTGATATATCGCTAATGATAGTGTATTCTTCAAGCTTGAATTTGATGAATACTTCTCACAAATAAGGCCACATGCCATTCTCCGCCACTTCCTAACAGATAAAACTTACGCCACCAGAGTTATATATAAAATTAATAGTTATGGTAAAAACACCAATAATTGAAAAAAAAAAAAAAAAAAAAGAAGAAGAAGAAGAAGAAGAAGAAAATTCTTGTGAAAAGATTTCAAAAGAAAAGGAGCAAACAGGTGACAATGAAGAATTTAGAAGAAAGTTATGGAATGGAAAAGGGAGAGTGTTATGCAGCTTGATAACATTTGGATGGTATTTATAGTATCCAATAGAATTGTTAACATAAGATGAAATGAAAACTAACGTATTTGAGTAATTATAATTGAATGAGTATTAAGTGTATTAATTGGACTTAATTGAATTTTATTATCGACAGATACTACGTGGGCTGGTTCAGAATTGACTAGGGATACTACGTGGGTTGCTGCAGGTTTAATTGGGCTTTACTTCCACATTTAATTGGTTTTATGGATAATACATTAGTTAGTGGCAGAAATTTAAAAAAATGCAAAAAAAGGAGAAAAAAGATAAATGGGAATGGAGGTCATAGAGAGGTGCCACATCACCTTGTCCATGCCTAGCTTTATATTATATATAGATTCTGGGTCGCAAGACATATCAATATACGCGTTTTAGCCTCTCTCTTATTATGATAAGGAACTGAGAATCATACTGTAATGTACAACACTAGAATACTAAACATTATTATACTGAGACATGTATTCATGGACAGATTTTGGAGTTTAAAGAATTAACTGTTTATAAGCATACTGAGCTTTCATGATTGAGACACATTGGATATCAAACACAAGTCTATACTGATTATATACTGATTTCACGATATTCGGAACGGCAATCATGAACGAATTATGAAACTATATCGTTTAGAGAATAGAAGCTCTGAAGCTTTTCATGAAACTAGGGCTTAACTCTATTTCTGAAGCAATCTGTAGTAATCGTTAAAGAACGTGGCATGGTGAAGATCAATAACATTCCCGCACGTAGAGAGTTAGCCTTAAATACCTTAATCGCTCCTAAACTCGAAGAAAAATCCAATCTTTGGAGGAGAAACCCAAAAACCTTTACTTGAACCTTTGAGAAGGGTTTTCTTAAAAACCCTAAGATTGTAACATAGAATCTTGTTATGAATCCAGGTATATATGTTAGAATTACTTAGGGATGCATGGGAGAGACTTACCTTGATCTTAGTTTTGAGCTGCATCACATATCACGATATGCGACGCATAATACGTTATGCGGACGCATATGCCAGCACATATTGAAAAGGGAGCTGGGAAATCTGGAATAGGAATTTGACTTATGATATGCGGCACATATCATGATATGTGGATCATATTGCCTTATATGGCGCATATCACTCCAGCGGTGCTACATTATCTTCATCTTTTAAATCAAGTCACACGTCAAGTCTTAGCCCGAAGGCACGAGGTATTACAATATCTCCCCCTTAGGATCATCGTCTTCGAATGATGGGTCATAGTTAAGAGCATGGCTGGACATGGCTTGAGTACATGAGCGTGAGAAAATGTGACATGATACATGGGGACTGCAATGACATGATTACATGGAAACATGAATACTGGAACATGGGACATGAGTAGTGGATACATGAACGTGAAATACGAGACATGAATACATGTGGGGACATGACATAGATACCAAAGGTATTTACCTTAGACATTCTTTGCTTGCTCCTCAAACAAGTGCAGATATCTGGACTTCATGTCCTCTTCGGCTTCTCATATAGCCTCTTCGGCTCTCTGACTTCTCCATAACACTTTTACTGAGGTAACCTCCTTAGTCCTCAACTTGCGCACCTGGTGATCAAGAATGGCCTTTGGGATCTCTTCATAGGTCAGGATATCCTTAACCGTTATAGTATCGGCCGGAACAACCAATGATGGGTCTCCCACACACTTCCTCAACATGGATACATGAAGCACTGGGTGCACAGAATCCAAGTCTTGTGGTAACTCAAGCTCATATGCTACTTGACCAATCCTTCTCAGGATCCTGTATGGTCCAATGTATCTGGGACTAAGTTTCCCCTTCTTTCCAAATCTCATAACACCTTTCATAGGTGAAATTTTTAAGAACACCCAATCATCAAGCTGAAACCCTAAGTCTCTACACCGCACGTTCGTATAGGACTTTTGGCGACTCTGAGCCATTTTCAAATGCTCCTGGATCAACTTGACTTTCAGTGGCCGGATAAACCAAGTTTGGCCCTAACAACTCTGCTACACCAACTTCGAACCAACCATTGGGTGATCTACACCTTCAACCATACAAGGCTTCACAAGGTGTCATCTACATACTAGTGTAATAGCTGTTATTATAAGCAAATTAAATGGGAGGCAAGTGATCATCCCAATTACCTTTAAGATATAGGACATATGCCCTCAACATGTCCTCGCAGTCTGTATAGTGCGCTCTGCCTGACCATCTATTTGAGGGTTAAAAGTTATATTGAGGTTTACCTTGGTACCCAATCCTTTCTGAAAGGATTTCCAAAAGTTCGTTGTTAACTGAGCACCACGATCTGAAATAATAGACACTAGGGTCTCAGGAAGCCTGACGATTTCTTGAATATACAACTTGGCATAATCTTCTACCATCTCCATGGTCTTTACTGGCAGGAAGTGTGCTGATTTAGTAAGTCTGTCCATAATCACCCAAATCGAATCATGTCTTCGAGATGAGCGAGGTAATCCTGTTACGAAGTCCATATTTATCATCTCCCATTTCCCCATGGAAATATCAGTGTTCTGTGCCAACCCACTAGGCCTCTGGGGCTCACCTTTCACCTGCTGACAATTTGAACACTTGGCCACAAAATCTGCTACATTCTTTTCCATGTCGTTCCACCAATAAATATCCTTGAGGTCATGATACATCTTTGTGGAACCTGGATGAATATAGTATCTGAAATTGTGGGCTTCTGACATGATTCTCTCTCTGGGACTATCTACATCTGGCACACACAATTTTCCTTGGTACCTCAAATTACCATCATCTCTCCCTTGTTCAAAGGCCATCGTCTTATACTTGTGAATTCCCTCTTTCTGCTGCAACAAGTAGGGATCACTAAACTTTTTCTCCTTCACTTGGGCTACTAAGGAGAATTTAGCCCTGTTTTGAACAACGACTACACCATCTTCGGAGTCCAAAAGTCGAACTACAAGATTAGTTAAGCGGTGGACTTCTTTCACCATATGCTCTTATCTGCATCGATGTTAGCTAAACTTCCCATGGATCACCGACTGAGAGCATTGACTACTACATTCGCCTTCCCCCGATGATAGAGAATATCCACGTAGTAATCTTTAAGAAATTCGAGCCATCTTCTCTGTCTAAGATTCAGCTCTATCTGCTTGAAAATATACTGAAGGCCTTTGTGGTCCGTGACAATATCAACGTGAACACCATACAAGTAGTGATGCCATATCTTTAGTGCGAAAACCACAGCTGCCAACTTTAAGTCATGAGTCAGATAATTCTTTTCGTGACTCTTAAGCTGTCTGGATGCATAAGCTACTACCTTACCATGCTGCATTAAAACACACCCAAGACCAACTCCTGAAGCATCACAATACACCACGAACCCTTCGGTTCCCTCTGGCAGTGTCAAAACTGGAGCAGAAGTCAGTTTTTCCTGAAACGTCGCTCACAAGCATCTGACCATTGGAACTTTACTTTCTTCTGAGTCAGCTTAGTCAACAGAGCTGAGATAGAGGAAAATCCTCTACAAAATGCCTATAATAGCCTGCCAGATCCATGGAACTTCTTATCTTTGTTGCTGAAGTGGGTCTGGGCCAATTCTTCACAGCATCTATTTTCTGAAAATCCATTCTAACGCCTTAACCTGAAATTATATGGCCTAAAAACACCACTATCTTTAACCAAAATTCACTATTTGAAAATTTCGCATAAAGTTTGCGATTTTGAAGTGTTTGCAACACAATTCTGAGATGTTCTGCATGATTCGCTTCACTACGTGAATACACCAAAATGTCATCAATAAACATAATGACAAATAAGTCGATATAGGGCTTGAAGACCCTGTTCATAAGATCTATGAAAGCGGTCGATGCATTCATCAAACCCAACAACATGACAAGAAATTCAAAATGACTATAACGGGTTCGAAAGCCGGTCTTCGGAATATCAACTTCCTTAACCTTCAACTTATGGTATCCTAATATGAGGTCAATCTTGGAATAACACTGGGCACCCTAAAGTTGTTCCATTAAATTATCGATTCTGGAAAGAGGATACTTGTTCTTAATCGCGACTTTGTTCAACTGCCTATAGTCAATGCACATACGCAAAGACCCATCTTTCTTTCGGACAAAAAAGATCGGTGCACCCCAAGGTGAGACATTTGGCCAAATAAATCCCTTTGTCAAGAAGGTCTTTCAAGTGGGCTTTTAACTCTTTCAACTCTGATGGAGCCATTTTATATGGCAGAATAGATGCCGGCTTAGTTCCAGGAAGTAGATTAATTCCAAAGTTAATCTCCCTTTCTGGAGGAACTCCGGGAAGGTCTTCAGGAAAGACTTCTGGAAACTCGCTAAAAACTAGGACGAACTAGAGAGTTTGGGTTTGGGTATCTGTATCCCTGACTCAGACTAAGTGATAAATATATCCCTGGGAGACCATCTTTCTAGCTTTAAGGTAAGAAATAAACCTACCCCTGGGTACTATTGCATTGCCCTTCCATTCTATGACTGGTTCGTTAGAAAACTCAAAACTTACTATTTTGATTATACAACCTACTGTGGCATAACATGAAGCCAACCAATCCATACCCATGATTACATCGAAGTCTACCATTTCCAACTCTACTAAGTCGGCTACAGTACTGCGGTGGTAGACTCTAAACGGACAACCCCTAGAAACACGCCAAGAAATAACTAACTTTCCAACTGGAGTGGACACTTCAAGGGGTTCATGCAACTTTTTTTGTTCTATCCCAAATTTCTTAGCAATAAACGGGGTTACATAAGATATGGTGGATCCGGATCCATGAGAGCGTAAACATCAAAAGTATGGACGGTTAGCATACCTACAATAACATCTGCACGAGCCTTTATATCCGGACGATCGGCTAGTGTATACAAGCCGTTTCGACCTTCGCCCATATTACCGGACTTTGCTGCACCACGCCCTGCTTGGGCTTGAGAATGCGAGGAGCTGCTGAATTTATGGACTGAGCCACATTACCTCCGGCATTCTATCTTGCGGATACATAATCCCTCAGGTAGTGGCCCTATTGACTACACCCAAAGCAACCATCCATGCCCAAACAACACACTCCTGGGTTCCACTTATCACACATGTTGCAAGTAGGGTACTGGAACCCTGTATGGCCCACACTAGCTAAGACTGTGAGCCTGCTGCTTCGAAATTCTGGCTTTTCTGATTAAACTTGGACCTCGTAACTGGGGCACTGGATGTAGAGGGAGCAGATCTTAATGACCTTTGAAGAACCGAAGATTTCCACCTCCCTAAGATCCTCCCTAATTGAAGTTACCTGCACACTTAGATCTTTTATTAAACGAAAAAGGGCCAAAATTACCCCTGAACTTTGGAAAATAATTCATCGATACCCTTCGTTATACTATAGGACCAATTATACCCTTACCGTTATACTATGGGATCAATTATACCCTTATGTGTAACGGTTGCCACGTGGTATAATCCCAGCCCTTCAAAAAAAATTTCCCCTCAAAATTTTTTTTACCCAGTAAAATAAATTACCCTTTGGGAGACTCTGTGAAGCCGTACTATAGTTCGGTTCTGCTTGTGCTCATGATTTTTCTCTCGCATCGTTCAAAGCATGGTCACCTTTTTTTTTTCTATTTTGCTTGTTGCATTCAAATGTCATCCGTAGCTCTTGTGCAAAGTTATATGAATTGCAGAGGCATAGATTATATTCTGCTTATCAATTATTGGGATCTGCTATACATAAAGCATGAAACTTGTTCTGAGTATCGTTCACTATGCTGTATGCTCAACTAAAATCATGAGTAGAACTTTTGAACCATTTACCCAACCAGTGCTTCATGTTTTCTTCGGTTGGATACTTCCATAAGTTACAAGAGAAAGAAAAAAGAAAACATCTCCTGCAAATAAGTAGGTTATACATAAGGGGGAGAGGAAATTTTTTTTGAAGACATCTCCTGCAGATAAGGGGAATTTTTTTTTTAAGGGTTGGGATGATGCCACGTAGCAACCGTTACACATAAGGGTATAATTGATCCCATAGTATAACGGTAAGGGTATAATTGGCCCTATAGTATAACGAAGGGTATGAATGAACTATTTTTCAAAATTCAGGGGTAATTTTGACCCTTTTCCATTTATTAAATTTCCTGTCTTTCTCTTTTTGCAGCGCCTCTTCTTCTTTCATTCTGTCCTCGTTACCTCGTAAAAAAGCAACTATCTTGGTAATAGTCATGTCTTTATTTTGGGCAATGATATTAGCATCACCATAAAATTCGGGTATAAGACCCAACACAAATCACCTAACTCTGGCCCTCATATCGGGGACCATCTGCCGAGCATGCTTGGCCAAAGAAACAAATTTGAGGTAGTACTCATTCACACTCATATTATTTTGCATGTGCCTCTCAAATTCAAAGGCCTTTGCCTCCCTGACATCTAGCGGCTGGAAGTGGTCAATAAAAGTATCTGCAAATTCATCCCAAGTCGCAGAAGACGCACTCTCCCTTAGGGACTGTTCCCACAACTCCTACTAAATATTAGAAATATCCTGCAAGTGATAAGCTGCCAACTCTGTTTCCTCTATTTCGGTAGCATGCATAACACAAAAAACCTTTTGAAGCCCATCAATGAAATTTTGCAGATCCTCCGCCTTATTAGATCTTGTGAACACTGGAGGCTTCATACGCAGAAATTCCTGGATCCTGGAACTAGATGACCCCCCATTAGCAGCTGCATTTGGAGTTGTTCCCTAACGTTGAGATTTGCATGGCAACAATTTGGGTGAGCAGCTGATAGCTCCCCTAACATCCATGTTAGTGAACTGGGCGGCGGAACTGGAGTACAGACCTTCATAGGCCATTCAGTAGTAGGTGGGGGTGTAGTTGGGGGCACTAAATCTAAGTCCCTAAGCACTAGTACGAACTCCCTGAGTCTAAGAGTCCACATCTCGGGCAGCAACAACATTAGCCCTTTGGCTAGTGGCTAACGTTCTCTTGGTGTACTTCCTTTTTGCAGGCATTTTCTGAAATACGTAACACGCAAGAGTTAGAAGAATTCCTTAAAGTACTACTTTAACTGCACAATCTAGAGTATGAAAGATGTGAGAAAATCCTGAATGTCTTGGTGGTCAACCGTTTACATATATGGCACACACACACACACACATAAAAGTGACCCTACTGGACACGGCTTCATAGACTGCCTAAGACACTTGAACCTAGTGCTCTGACACCAAGCTTTGTCATGCCCCGAACCATGACCCGGTTATAACACGACACTCGATGCCTGGCTACCTGTGACCGAGCAAACCAACCGATTGGCTGAATAAACATGAGGTATACATATATACTAAATGCGGTAATATAACTTAACACATGCTGATCTACTACAAAGTCTGACTGAAATAATCATAAATGTGGAATACTGAGATATGTTTGAAACATGACAATGTAGCCAACATGGCTAACATAAAAGCCTGCAAGACGCTGACTAACTACACTCTAGTTTGTGAAGCCTCTGAAGAGTACTAAAATACTAACTGTTTACCGGGACAAGGCCCCCGGCATACCTGACTGTCTATAATACTGAAGAGACTGTAATTAAGATAACGCCCCGAAAGAAATGGGGCTCACCAAGTAGCTGATACGACAATCCTAGCAAGCAGATCTGTCGTCCTGTAAATCGTAACCTGTATTGACAGATGCAGGCCCCTGGAAAAAGGGACGTCAGTACATTTGAATTGCACTGGTGTTGAAAACTAACTGAAAGAATAAATAGCTATGGGGTGCTCGGGAAAGGGCAACCCAAATAAATAAACAAACAATGTACTGAAACTGAACACACTGATAGCTGAACTGAACAAAAGAAGTAAAGTCATAAGTACTTCCTGTTCTGAATACAGAACCACCTATTTAACTGAGTTAATAATCTGTGGCCTCAGGCCCAAAATAAGTGCACAAATCTGGAATACTGAACATTATTATACTGAGACATGTTCATGGACTGATTTTGGGGTTTAAAGCATTAACTGTTCATTAGCATACTGAGTTTTCATTACTGAGACACATGGGATATCCAACATGAGTCTATACTTATTACGTACTGAGTTCACGATATTCAAAATGACAATCATGAACGAATTACGAAACTATATCGTTTAGAGAATAGATGTTCTGAAGCTTTTCATGAAACTAGGGCAAAACTCTATTTCTGAAGCAATCTGTAGTAATTGTAAAATAGCGTGGTGTGGGGAAGATCAATAACATTCCCACATTTAGAGATTTAGCCTTACATACCTTAATCACTCCTAAACTCAACAAAAAAATCTAATATTTGGAGGACAAACCCAAAAACCTTCACTTGAACCTTTGAGAAGGGTTTTCTTGAAAACCCTAAGACAGTAACGTAGAATCTTGTTAAGAATCCATGTAGATGTATTAGAATTACTTAGGAATGCATGGGAGAGACTTACCTTGATTTGGTGGCATGAGGAGAGGAGATAAAAGTCATGCTCGTGCTTGGAGAACTGAAAAATGGAATAGAATATTTTAAAAACACGTCTTTAAAGGGAACCGAAAGCCATTCTGCATCGCGGTGTGCGGCGTATAACACCTTATGTGGCTTTAGTTGCAAACACTTGTCAAAATAGTGCACTGGCACTTTCATGACGGACATCTTAGTTCCGAGTTGCGTCGCATATCACAATATGCGACGCATATGCCATCGCATATTGAAACAGGGAGCTAGGAAACTGGAACGGGATTTTACTTACCATATGTGGCGCATATAGCCTTATGCATCGCATATCACTCTAGCGGTGCTACATTATCTTCATCTTTTAAATCAAGTAACATGCCAAGTCTTAGCCCAAAGACACGACGTGTTACAATTACTTTAACGTCTATCTAACATAGTTTTATGAAATGACTTTAATGGTACGAGAGTAACAACTTAATTTTCAAATAAGATACAGACGTTTATTTTTTCATTCGTATTTGTATGACACGAAGCCTGACAATTTTCTTAAAGATTCAAATGTTGGGTAACACTTTAGACATATGTATATTTTGTTAATATTCATCTCATTTTTAAAAATTATTTGTAATGCTTGACGGGAATACACGTGTTCAAAAACTAGTATCTCAATAAGAATTGTTCATATTATTTCCCAACCTTATCCTCCACAAAATTAATATACCATAATATCTTATAATGAGTCTTTACCTATTTATGATTCACCCATAAAGAGACTGTTGCTAATTATGGAGCCTTTATTTTATTCAAAAGTTAGCCTTGACATTTGCTCTACATCATTAGTAGCATTTATATTTTCATAACTCATAAGTTATGGAATGTTTTCGTCTCCTCTTTATTATGGTTGGAGTCTTTAGCCTTGCGGTCTTCATCTATATAAATCTAGGCTTCTTCTTCTACAAAACAGAATATGATATATCTGAAAATAAGTTCCTTCTCCCATATTATATTGTGCTGGATTTTATATTAAAACATATATTTGTTAATTTCTGTGCTCCTAATTTTATATTAGAAGAGCTTGTTGAACCCTGAAGATACACCTACACCGGGTGAAATATCCTTAAAGACGATGTGACACACCTCAAGCTTTCAAGAATTCTATACAAATTTTGTAATATTTCTAACAATCTCGAGGATATTCCATACTTTGCTCTTACGAAAAATACTACATACCCTATCCCGACAATTAGTGCGCTCAGAAGATCAGGGAGAGATGATTTATTCTTGTGCACAAGTATTCTTCCAAAGGAAGTTCAAAATGATAATATGAATTTTATTTTATTTTGGTATGTGGCGACATTAATTTTAATACTAACGTATTGTTGTCTTCACTATTTTATTACACTGTATCGAGCATGACAGCTACCGGAGCACCAAAAGATATGTTGGATCAGATGTTTTACTTTTTAGTATTAGAGATATTGATGTTTTCAATTTGAATTTCTTAAATGAGGTTGTTGATTTTGAGAGCAATGATGAACCTGATTTATGTTTCCTTAGCAGAATGTAGGTGGTTGATACACATGAACTGGAAGACTGTTACAAAGAATTAGACAAAACTGTCTATTAAAACAAAACAAGTATATAGTCATGCTACTTTTTTTTAAAATTATTTTCAATGGATAAAATATGTAAGACATTCTATACAATTTTAAAAGGTCTAAACACAGTTTGAATGCAATCTCAGCGGATTAATGGATCGACATACCTCCAGCAATTGTTGCAGAGTCGTGGTTGATGTTGCTAGCATCGTCGATGTTGGTTTTCTAATTTTGGTGAGTCTTCTAAGTACTCAACCTCGCTATTAGATGGTGTATATTCAAAAGGAAAATTTATGCTTAAGGTCCAATCCATTTGCTTCACCTTTTTATACTATTCTACTATCAAGAACAGTTACTTGAGGAGTTTGTAGAGGTAACAATATCTTTTGGTAGTTTCTGATGATGGGGAGTTTCAACTGGTCCCAAAATGAAGGACCATTTTTCACTTTCAATTTGAACGTGCACTTACATTCTCCCACTTGGTCCGAATATGCAAAGCCCAAAGTATACTTTAAAAGAATCATAATACATGAATTCCTCTAAGTGCGAGTGGTATCTTCCATGTATCATAATGCATTATGGCTCTAAGCCTTAACCCATATTACTTAATGAATAAACCCAATAGTTATTCTATGTCCATACTTTAAGGATATTTTGCAAGTTAATTGAATGTGTACACAATAATAATATGATAAAGATCATATAAAATAGAGTTTTATAAACATTCATTGTTACAACAAAATCTCATATAGTGTAACTAAGTACCATTGTGACTACGTGATCCTTAAATTTATGTGGTGGCATACCTTTAGTTAAAAGATCAGCTAACATCAGTTCAGTGCTAACATGTTGAATGATCACTTTGTTATCTTTAACACATTCTATTATAGCTAGGTACTTGGTGTCGATATGCTTGCTTCGACTACTACTTTTGTTATTCTTAGCCATAAAGATAGCAGCTGAATTGTCACAACATAACCTTAATAACTTAGAGATAGAGTCGACATTTCTAAGCCATACACCATGTGAGGTAGCCACAAAACAAGAAACGAACTCAGCGTCCATAGTGGAAGTTGCAATTAAAGTCTATTTGACACTCTTCCAAGATATAACTCCATTAGATAACCAAAAAAAGTATATTGAAGTTGATTCGCATAAGTGAACATAGCCAACAAAGTCTAAATTAGAGTTTGCAATGACTTTCAAATCATCTGATCATTTGTATATTAATATGTTGTCTTTTGTACCTTGAAGGTATCTTAAGGCTTTATTTCCAGCTTTCGAGTGGTCAAGACCGGGGTTACTCTGATATTTCCTAATATTCTAATAACAAATGCAATGAACCTAAGCATACATCAAGCCTCCAACAACAGAAGCATATGGAATACTTTCATTTGTTCCCTCTCAAGATTATTCTTCGGGCACTGATTCAAATTGAACCCGTCACCCTTCACAAGGAGCTACACTTGGTGAACAATCTTTCTTCCAAAACCTTTCAAGAATTTTATTGAGATAGGCTTTTTCAGATAGACCTAAGGCACCTTGATGCCTATCTTGGTGAATCTTAATATTAATGACATATGACGTATCACCTATGTCTTTAATATCAAAATCATTAGAGAGAAATTATTTCACTTCATATAACCTTCTATTTGTAACGACCCATTAGGTCGTTTTATGCCTTTTGACCATTTTACCCCTATTGAAAAATTACCGGGATATAAAGCATTTCTAGTGAAAACTGAAGGATTTAGAATCTTTAAGTGAAAGCATTTGACCAATAGTTGACTTTTGGGTAAATGGATCTTTTTTGGATTTCTATCGATTTCGTAAGGTCTGAAGGGTCGATTATGATTTAGTGGGATGGATGGTTCGGTTCTCGAGGCATTTGGTTGCATTTTGGGTACTGGGTTGGAAACTTAATTTTATATGTCAGGGGATTGACTTGGTAAATAAGACGTCCGTTGGAAATTCTGAGGGCACGAGTGAGTTTGTAGCAGGTTTTTAAGTGTGTCCGTATATTTGGTTTGCATTTGGAAGGTCGCGGATGAATGTCAGGTTTTTGGAAGAATTGGTGGAAAAACCAAAAAATCTTCTGGTGTCTGGTACTCGATGCGGCGAGGACCAGTGCACCACATTGGACCTACCAAGGTGAGGCCTGGGTTCTGAGGCAAATGGGGAGTCTACTCGACGGATGGATTTCCGTTGGCGTACGACTTAGGAAGTTTTAGGGCAGCTGCTACAGCGGAAGTCTTCTCGCTGTAGCGAGGTCACCATAGTGAACCACCACCGTAATAGCGGGTCCCTTTGTAGCGGAACTTGGACCGCTGTTGGGGATTTCGCGGGAAAATCATTTACTTAAGTCTAGTTTTCGAGTCTTAAGTCCAATTCACCAAAAACCTAATTCTAAGAGCTAGGAGAGGAGAATATTGAAGAGAATCATCTTTTTAGGCAAGTTCCAACCCATTATCTTGCTTATCTATCTTTCTTCTCTGAGATTCCATGGTGGTTTAAGGTCCTTGAATCTTTGGGTGATGAGACCTAGGCTTCTGATCATAAACCCTTTTTATAAATTGATTAAGTGTTGCTTCAATTACTGTTTGTATCATCTAGAAGTGTAGATTAACACCTTCTAGGATTAAATTGCTCTATAGTTCAAGAATCTAATCATGAGACTTAGGGTTTCACCCAAATTGGGGGTTTTGACTAATTGATGAAACTGAATGGTCTAATGTAATTAGAAACCTATGTAATTAAGGCTATTGGAACTACATATAAAGTAATTTCACCCTTAATTGCCCGTTTTGCCCTCGTGATATGTTAGGGGTATTTTGAGTAACCTTTCTCAAATTAATCCCTCGTTTTATTATTTGTTTGTAGTGGTCATTTACTTGCGATGTTATTTATTAGACTACCTTCGTCCTGAGGAGCATCGATGACAGAAAGCTCATGTGGAGTAGTTCATGGCTTCTGTTCTGCATTCCAGGTAGGTTATGGCTTACCTTAGTTAGACTTTGATTAGCGAAACGTATATATTATGCAGAATTGATGGGAGAAAGCATGATTAGGTCTTCGGACATGATGACTGGTTGGATATTACCTAAGTTGGTATGACTTCTGACTTTGTGGGCTTGTCGCCGTTATTTACGCATTGTGATGGTGCATTTGTATTCGTACTATAGTGATTCGGGATAGAACTCTATTAAGTTGGTTGTTGTTAATTAGGCTTGTTACCTTAATTGCTGTGTTTTGATACGTGTTGCACTCATTTCTCTTTTATTGTGTCATTTATCTTCGGAGAAAGGAAGGATAATGAGATTAGGCCTGAACCGTGTTGTATAATTATGATGATATCACGCATGGCATACATTCTCATTTCACATGTATGTTGATTTCAAATTATGACTTGGTACTGATGATGATACATGAGAAAATGGAGCACTTTGGTGACACAAGACTTAGTTGTGAGGTGTACTTGCTATATTTGGAAGTAAAGGGTGTCATCGACTCTTTATGCTGATTGACATGGTTCGTATGATTCATTCCATGGTTGGGCTGATTTATCTAAGTCCTGATATGGCTTATGACATTATGAATTGTATTTTCATTGGCATTTGATTTCATTGATTTATCATGCTTACGTTGGAGTTGGTGTTTCATACTGGGGTTCTAGACTTGAGCCATATTTTGAATACTCATCTTGCATGCAATATATGTATATAAAGCACATCTGACAGGGGGTGAGGTTGTGGCCTATCTTGTGATATATACAAGGCACATTTGACCGGGGGGGGGGGGGGGAGGGGGGGGGGGGTGAGGATGTAGCCTATTTGAGAACTCGTGATCCGATGTCTATTCCGGAGCGAGTGGACTCATGATCCAAGGTCAGTTCCGGAGCGAGTGGTACATGGACGCCATGGGTCCCCCGCAGGTCATGCCCATTGTGCGAACAATGCCTTTAGTATGTGTATACAGGTTTGAGGTATTTCGCCAGTGCATTGTATTGCATTGCATTGCACATCGTTACATTTTATTTTGCATCATCATATGGTTCATCACGACTGATCTGGTATGGTTTGTTTGTATCATTATAGTGGCATAGATCGAATTATGAACTCGGTTAGATTCTAGATTAGTGGCTCTGCCTAGGTTCAGAACTTGGATTTGTGATTATCGTTTGAGATTATTGAGACTCGACAGATTTGTGGTTTAGAAGCTTCATCTTAGGTTGTGATTCCGTTATGGGATATTACGTGACCTTGTTTGGGTATTATGTGCCTATCTGCTTATCTTGTTGATTTTATACTTATATGCGTGAACTAATCTTAGTCGGCCTATAATGCTTAGTTAGTACTTGGTGCTTGTACTGATGCTATTCTTGCCGTCCTCTTCCTTTGAGTGTAGAGTCTGTTACTAGTTCCAGTTCCCGTCCTCGAGAGTGATCCGAGTCTACTCGACAGAGATTCCAGGGTGAGCGTTTGGGCTAGATACGCACTCGGGGACTCTTCTTGTATTTAACTGTCTACTTTGTATTCTTGAGACAGTATTGACATTTGAGATTTGTACTTCTTACCATACTTGTATCTATGTAATTGTGGCTCTTGTACTAGTCCAGACCAGATTTTGGGGTTATTATTAATTCCTCACTTATCATCTATATAACTTAAATCTGTTAGCTTAATCACTGTTTATTTCTGTATAATTCTTATAAATAATTAAAATGATTTGAGAATGATTCGCCTACCTGGGGGGACAGTGTAGACGCCATCACGATTCACGAATTAGGTCATGAAAAGTTGGTATTAGAGTTCTAGGTTACCGGTCTTACAAGTACAAGAGCATGTCTAGTCGAGTCTTGCGGATCGGTACGATGAGCTCCGTACTTATCTGCGGTAGGCTATAGGACATTAGGAAACTTCCAATTCTTTCATTCTTTCAGGATACTTCGTTCAAATTGGTATCTAGTCGATTCCAATGGGTATCTAAATTTTCTTGTCTCATTCTCCCACGAATGGTGGAAACTCGTTCCTAAATTCTTATGCGAGCGGTTTTGTTATGACATGGCTTGGTATGGTACGAGATGTGTCATCCTGATTCAGAAGTGTGATTAAGTTCAGTATCTGGCTATGACTTGAGATTTTAGTTGTGTGGGAGGGTGGTTACGAATCGTTCATTGTGAGGGTTTCCTTGAGAAATAGGAGAGATGGTACAAAGGGTCACATGATCTCTATGTTTCAATGTTGGATTGCTCAGGGCCGTAGGAGTGCATTTATGGGTTAACAAGAATGATCTGCTCGAGGTATGATTGGTTTTGGGAAAGGTTTCAACTTCGTCAGGGTATTATGATGGTGTGCGTGGGACGAGTGTAAGTTCGGTAAGGATCATCAGATTTAGGCAAAAGTATAGTGATCGCGTGTAATAAAGAAGAGAAGTTGAGAGTAAGGATGTAAAGGATGACTTTTGTGGGAACGTGTAGCAAGTAGGATTTCTTAGGGTATTTAGGTATGAGTACTTTCGTGTGAATATGATGGAGGCATAGGAAAGAGGAATTAGATAGATTAATCTCCGCTATTAGGAAGGGAACAATTGGTATCTGACGTGCTTGTCAGGTTAAGGTTGTAATTTGTACAAGAGTGAATTTCGTATTCGGTCGTGACAAGTTAAGTTGGGCTTTGACGTGACTATATGGTAGGGGTGTGGGTTCTTTCAGGAAGGTGGTTATCGGTTTTAGATCGGAAAGCAATGTTACCTGTGACGAGTGGAGACTTAAGATGTTGGGCAATTGTGGTCCTAGTCCTTCTGTAAAAGGTTGTTCACTAGGTCTTCGTGTTTAGAGGAATGGACATAAGGGTTCAGTGTCGAGTTGGTATGTTTGGTTATGCCATGGGCCAGTAGGAGCCAGTGGTTGACTAATAAGAACGACTTTAGTGTTGGTCAACTGCGAAGTTTTAGTATTCAAAGAACTATCGGGTGTTGCATATAATATTGGACTAGGGTTGAGATCCTTGTACCAATTGTGTAAGTTTGGCTAAGCTCCTACTACTATTGGTATTACTACTCAGTTGAGTTGATCGAATGAAACGGATAATCGCACGAATGGTTAGAGGTGTATCGGTTCGACAAGTAAGCCAAGAGGTGATTCTTCAAGGGCGAGTAGCGTTTAAAGGCACTGAATTAATGATGAGGTTCATATTAATTCGGGTTGTAGAGGACACTTCAAAATTTGAGTTAAGGGAACTCTAAGGTGTAGAGTGTGTTATATCCCGTATTTTGAGCAACGGGACAACTTGTGTGAATTGTGAAAAGTTAGGGACAAGGCTATCCCGAGAGACTTTCGTTTGTTTTAAGGGCTTAAGTTGTGTATGGTTTCAATGTCTTGAAAATGCTAAAGAAACACTTGGAGGAATTTTCCATTTTTAGTAAGTGGGCTATTTTGGGAAAGTTGAAAATTCAAAAAAAAAAATAGAAAAATGGAGCAAGGTGGCCGGCCACTTGGAAGTGGGCCATGGCCACATGGACTTAAGTTGTGGAATTATAAAAGATGACTAAGTCATCTTCTACACTTAACAAATTCTAGAGAAATCAAGAACAAAAATTTGGAGACAAAAATAGAGGGGGTTTCGGCCATAGGAGGAGAAAAACAAGACCAAATTTCATCCATAAAAAAAAATAAATTCTTCAAGCAAACTTGCTAATTCAAGGGTGCTAAGTAACGTGGAGTTGTTGTTTCGGACAATAGTTCGCTCGTTTTCTCTAACGACCAACTTTGGTCAAGTTAAGAAGTTGAAGAAGAAAGGTGAGTTTAATCTTGTTTTCTTGTGTTATAGATGGTTTATATGTGTTGTTGTATGCTAAAATGTAAGAAATTCATGTT
>NC_081348.1:67535148-67544475 GCF_029784015.1 Lycium ferocissimum | reverse complement strand
TCCATATCCCCTTTATCCCAATGTCTCCATGAACCCACGACCTATGGTTAGAAAGATATTTTTAATTATCTACAATCTTAATTCTGGGATTTTTCCCAAATTCCAAACTCATATCTACCGTTTTGCCCCTCGAAGTCGGATCACCCGAAAATATTTTCTTAAATCGTCCTTTTTGTAGGGCTTACACTCATTTTGGCTTATGGGTCCTTCTTAGGACTTGCTCAACTTCACATGTACTACCCATATATCTTTTCATATGTCCTTTATAAAATCTCGACATGTGGGCCCCACCTTAACTTATGGTTACGAGAGCTATCATCGTGTAACGATGGTTAACCCATTTACTCCATACGATCTCCAATGTCATATGTACACTCTTATACGCGATAATATAATCTTCGCCCCCTAATTCTTTGTATAACTCGCTCTCCTTGAGCTCATACTAAGCCATCGGTGCCTGGTAACACAAACTTTCCTGTAACTTCAAAGGGTGGGAGTAATGGGCCGGTATACAATGTCCATAGGCCTCCACCGACATACCCCTCTGTTGAAGATATAGAAACTCCTCCCTACACGCCTCTCTCACAGACCGAGGCATATACTTCTTAAGGAAGGCCCGGTAGAATTGAGTCTAAGTCAGAAGAGGGGAACCCTCAGGTCTGCAAGCAACAAAATACCTCCACCAAGTTTTCACGTCGCCGCGAAACTGGTAGGACATATAGTCAACTCCATGGGTCTCCCCAATCCCCATCTTATGCAAAGAAGCTCCGTGCCATCCGGATAAAACTCACAAGCGTAAGAAGTACTGAAAAACTCTCTGCAACCGAACCTCCCAACAAGATCCTCGATCAGGCGCGGTCTAGTAGCGCCTCCACGGGCCAAGATTATCACGAGAAACGGGCACCGCATCGAATATGGGGAGCCATAGCCGAAGCGGGGCATGCTACCCGAGTAGGTCTCTCGCTCGTGGGTTTGCGCCCCAACTCGTGCCGCGAACCTCCGCTAGAATAGGACACCGCGGCCTACCCGGGCATCTAGACGAAGTAAGACTGCGGCCATGTATCTCGTACCAGTCGAAGTTTTCTCGGGTTGTGTCCGTGCAGGGGCCACACCATCCTCTGCGGCCTGGTCTCAATCCTGCTGATACTTAGGCTTTGGAAACGGAGATCTCTCGCGCCGCTGTCCTATAGCAGGAGCCCTGCCCTTCGCTGGGGCAGCCCCGCGGCCTCTAGCTCTATCGCGTCCTCCGACTGTCACTCGCCCTCTGGGCCAGCCGCAGCTCCAGGCTCTGGTACCTGACCTTGGGCTATAGTAGCTCGAGTCCTCACCATCTGTGAGAGAAGAAATAAGAGTTAGATACCAATTAGAATAAAGTTGCACGAAAGAATGAAAGAAAGTGAGATTTCCTAAACGCCCTGTAGCCTCTCGCAGATAATACGGAGTTAATCGTACTGATCCACGAGACTCTACTAGACATGCTCTTGTATTATAGACTGGGTAACCTACGGCTCTGATACCAACTTGTCACAACCCATTTTGCCTAAGTCGTGCGGACACTTACCTTTCCTACCTCGGTAAGTGAACCCTCAACCCAACGGTAGTAAAGGCATAAATAAATTAATCAATAAAGCGAAAGAGAGTAATTGACGCAAGTCTTACGATAATAATATAGAAGAAAATGCGTAAAATAAGAAATACACCCAAGGTCTCTAATCCATACAAACATCTAAATAAAAATACAAAGGTAATAGTAATACATCAAATCCGTCTATATCTCGAACATAAAAGTAAGACATAATAAGAGAGTCTTCAAGGCAAACGTCTCACGCTCACCCCGGAAACTCAAAGTTGTGCCGATGGCAACTATCGACCACGGGAGATGGAGCCGGATCCAACTCGAACTGCATTCATAAAAGAATGCAACAAGTCCAAGTCGGACAAAAGCTGTATACTTTTGGTAGGTATCATCGGCCGACTAAGTATAGCTAACATAATTCGACAAAGAAAGGATAGGCAAGATAAATCAACAAGTATAAGTCAAACACAACCAGAAACAAGTATCTGTCATCACCTAGGTTGAAACATCTAAACCCAAGTATGCCAAGTCCCAATATATATTCAATCCGAAATCAACAACACAAGTAAAACACCGGTTCATCTCAATATAAGCCAAGATGCTATGCAATGCAATGATGTAAGGATGCCAATGCAATGCAGTGTGCACATGTACTCCGAACGGAAGTATCGAGAGTCCCAATAGCATAGCCCATGGGGGACCCGTAAAGTCCATGTACTTACTCATCCACGATTCCGGGACAATCATCGGACTCTCACATCACACAATCCACGATTCTGGGACAACCATTGGACATCGGACTACTCACATCACTCGCACAAAATCCACGATTTTGGGAAAACCATCGAACACCTTGGGTCAACTCTTTTTCACTTAAAGCACGTATTTCACAAAAAGTCTCCCGAATCCAATCTAGACACCTTGAGAAGCGTGTCAACAGTCCCCTCGGGTTAAAAGTGATCTAACCAAGCTCGAAAAGGGGAAAAAATATCGAAAACACTATAACGACCAAACGGGTCGTTACATCTACCCTAAAGAAATTGCTACCCCTAGAAACTGCTCAAGCAATTATTCTTGATAGACTCATATGGTCACTTTTATCACCATAATAGATGATTACTCACGATATATGTATATATACATGCTTTAGAACAAAAGCGAAGTATTAGAAGCCTTAAAAGTTTTCTATTTGAAGTAGAGAAACAATGCGAAAAGTAAATCAAAATTGTGTGGACTGATAGAGGTGGTTGGTACTACGGTAGGTACACTGAGGATGGATAAGACCAAGGTCCATTTGCCGAGTTTCATTAAGAAAATAGGAGTGTTGTTCAATAAATGTTCTAAAGTTTAAAGTGGTGTAGCAGAAAGAAGAAACTGAACTTTATTGGACATGGTGTGTAGTATGCTGAGTAGCTCTACGCTACCTAAGTCCTTATGCATTGAAGCTCTTAAGACAACAATGTATATATTAAATTGAGTTCCAACTAAGGTTGTCCTAAAGGCACCTTTTGAGTTGTTCAAAGGTTGGAAACCAAGTTTCACACGTATACGGGTATGGGGATGCTCGTCTGAAGTTAATATCTACAAACCATAAGAAAAGAAACTGGATCATAGGAACATTAGTGGGTATTTCATTGGATATGTTGAAAGGTCTAATGGATACATATTTTATTGTCCATCTAACGACAAGAGAAATGTGGAATCTAGAAGTGCAAAGTGTCTTGAGAATGACTTAATTAGTAGGAGCAATCAATTTCAGAAAACTATATACAAGAGATCGAATTTCCATTTCAAGTGAAAGATTGGTTATCGTTCCTAAAACCCCTCACGTATAATAGGGTGTTGAACAACCAATCAATGAAGTTCCACAAGGTGCTGAAAATATTCCAGTAGATCAAATTGTTCAAGAAATTCCATAAATTATTGAACAACCAGTTGAATAATATGATCCTCAAGAAAATGTTCACACAACATTCAGGAGATCTATTGGAGAAAGAAAATAAGAATTACGGTGCAATGCCATGAAAGAAGAGATGAATCCTATGAAAAATAACAAAATCTAAGATCTTGTTGAGTTTCCTAATGGTGTAAAAGTCATCGAATGTAAACGGGTCTTCAAAACTAAAAGAGACTCATCTAGTAATGTAGAAAGATATAAAGCTAGACTCGTCGCTAAAGATTCACTCAAAAGAAAGGAATCTATTATAAAGAGACTTTTTACCCTGTACCTAAAAAAGGATTCCTTAAGTGTCATATTGGCATTAATAGTCCATTTTGACTTAGAATTGCAACAAATGAATGTGAAATCACATTTCTCAATGGTGATCTAGAGAAAGAGGTTTATATGATACAACAAGAAATATTATCCTCTAGTAGTGATGAGCACAAAATTTGTTTCCTAGTTCTATATAGACAAGATATCTTACTTGTGTCTAATGATAATAGTGTCATGACCCAATTCGTGAATCGTGATTGCACCTACACTGTCCCCCCCCCCCTCCCAGGTAGGCAAATCATTTTAATTATTTATAAGAATTATGCGAAAATAAACAGTGATTTAGCAAACAGATTTAAGTTATAGAGATGATAAGTGTGGAAGTAATAATAACCCCAAAATCTGGTCTGGACTAGTATAAGAGCCACTATTACATAGATACAAGTCTGATAGGAAGTACAAATCTCAAATGTCAATACTGTCTCAAGAATATAAAGTAGACAGTTAAATATAAGAAGAGTCTCCGAGTGCGGATCTAGCCCATAAACTCACCTTGTAATCTTTGTCGAGTATACTCGGATCACTCTCGAGGATGGGAACTGGAACTAGTAGCAGACTCTGCACTCAAAAGAAGAGTACAGTAAGAGTAGCATCAGTACAAATAACAAGTACTGAGTAAGCATCACAGGCCGACTAAGATTAGTTTACGCATATAAGCATAAAATCAACAAGATAAGTAGATAGGCACATAATACCCAAACCAAGGTCACATAATATCCCATAACAGAATCACAACCTAAGATGAAGCTTCTAAACCACAAGTCTGTCGAGTCCCAATAATCTCAAACGATAATCACAAATCCAAGTTCTGAACCTAGGCATAGCCGCTAATCCACAATTTAACCTAGTCCATAATCCGATCTATGCCACCATAATGATACCAACAAACCATGCCAGATCAGACGTGAAGAGCCATATGATAATGAGGGATAAAATATAATGATGTGCAATGCAATGCAATACAATGCACTAGCCAAATGCCTCAAACCTATACACACATACTAAAGGCATTGTTCGCACAATAGTCTTGACCTACGGGGGACCCATGGCATCCATGTACCACTCGCTTCTGAACTGACCTCGGATCACGAGTCCACTCGCTTTGGAATAGACCTCGAATCACGAGTTCTCAAACAGGCCACATCCTCACCTCCTGTCAAATGCGCCTTGCATATATCACAAGATAGGCCACAACCTCACCCCCTATCAGATGTGCTTTATATATATATACATATTGTATGCAAGATGAGTATTCAAAATATGGCTCAAGTCTAGAACCCTAATATGAAACACTAACTCCAACGTAAGCATGATAAATCAATGAAATCAAATGCCAATGAAAGTACAAGTCACAATGCCATAAGCCATATCAGGACTTAGATAAATAAGCCCAACCATGGAATGAATCATAAAAACCATGTCAATCAACATAAAGAGTCGATGACACCCTTTACTTCCAAATATAGCAAGTACACATCACAACTAAGTCTTGTGTCACTAAAGTGCTCCATTTTCTCATGTATCATCATCAGTACCAAGTCATAATTTGATATCAACATACATGTGAAATGAGAATGTATGCCATGCATAATATCATCATAATTATACAACACGATTCAGGCCTAATCTCATTATCCTTCCTTTCTCCGATGATAAATGACACAATAAAAGAGAAATGAGTGCAACACGTATCACAACACAGCAATTAAGGTAACAAGCCTAATCAATAACAACCAACCTAATAGAGTTCCATCCCGAATCACCACAGTACCAATACAAATACACCATCACAATGCGCAAATAACAGCGACAAGCCTACAAAGTTAGAAGTCATACAAACCTAGGTAATATCCAACCAGTCATCATGTCTGAAGACCTAATCATGCTTTCTGCCATCAATTCTACACAATATATACGTTTCTCTAATTAAAGTCTAACTAAGGTAAGTTGTAACCTACCTCGAATGCAGAACAAGAGCCATGAGCTACCTCAAAACGATTGTAGTCTAATAAATAACATCGCAAGTAAGTAAATGACCACTACAACCAAATAATCGAACGAAGGAACAATTCGAGAAAGGTTACTCAAAATACCCCTAATGAGTCACGAGGGCAAAATGGGAAACTAAGGGTAAAATTATTTTACCCGTAGTCCTAATAGCCATAAACCTTAATTACATAGGTTTCTAATCACATTAGACCATTCAATTTCATCAATTAGTTAAAACTCCCAATTTGGGTGAAACTCTAAGTCTCATGATTAGATTCTTGAAATATTGAGCAATTTAATCCTAAATGGTGTTAATGTACACTTCTAGATGATACAAACAGTAATTGAAGCAACACTTAATCAATTTATAAAAAGGGTTTACGATTAGAAGCCTAAGTCTCATCACCCACCATTCTAGGACCTTAAACCACCATGGAATCTCAGAGAAGAAAGGTAGATAAGCAAGATAATGGGTTGGAACTTACCCTGAAAGATGATTCACCAAGTTTCTTCAATATTCGCCCCTCCTAGCTCTTAGAATTAGGTTTTTGGTGAATGGGAATTAAGACTCAAAAACTAGAATTAAGTAAATGATTCTGGTCCCGTAATCCGCCACAGCGATCCAAGTTTCGCTGCAGCGAACCCGCTATAGCACTAGGGGTCCGCTATGGCAACCTTGTTGTAGCTGGAACACTACCGCTGTAGTGGATGCCCTAAAACTTCCCAAGTCCCTCGCCAGCAGAAATCCATCCGCCGGAGCTGACTCCCTATTTCCATCAAAACTCGCGCCAGCTGTCCAGGCCACGCCGTGGCGGGTCCGCTGTGGCGCACTGGTCCTCGCCGCAGTGAGTACCATACACTAGAAGATTTTCTGGTTTTTCCACCAATTTTTCCCAAAACTCGACATTCATTCGAGACCTTCCAGATGCAAACAAAGCATACAGACACACTCAAAAATGTGCTACGAACTCACCGTGCCCTCGGATTCGCAACAGAGGTCTTATTTACCAAGTGAACCCCCAAACGGATAAAATCATGTTTCTAACCAAGTACCCAAAAATCAACCAATTACCTCAGGAACCAAACTATCCATCCCACTAAATCATAATCGACCTCCGAACCTCACGGAATCGATGAAAATCTGAAAAAGGTCTGTTTACCCAAATGTCAACTATTAGTCAAACGCTCTCACTTAAGGATTCTAAATCCTTCAGTTTTCACTAGAAACGGTTTATAATCTCGGGAATTGGTCAACAGGGGTAAAATGGTCAAAAGGCACATAACGACCCTTTGGGTCATTACATCAGATACCGATTAAACAATCGTTCGTCCTCGAACGAAGAAAGAGAAGACGAAAGCAGACGGTAACCAAGGAACTTGTATTATAACCACCCTGAAGCCTCTACAGCAGGAAGTACACTAAAAACACTACTCGTTCACCTTATCAGTCAAACTTCCTTAATTTAGCTCAAAGATCCAATTTTCCATGTTTCCCATACATAAATTTCTTTCACAACTGATGCCCAAATATATTAACTGTTTCTGATGGAATTCTCAGATTCGATATAACCATACCTTTGAACGTGACTGATAGGTCCCACAATATTTCTCAAAATAACACAAACCTTTAGATATAGACACAATCATAGCCCACGCTGAATCGGTAAAAATACTCTGATTCCGCTAACCTTTCTTTCACCCTTCTAAGGTCGTTCTTCGCACCACGATTTCTTAGAGACACATGAACACAAGCCTAAAACCATGACTTGCTCTAGTCAAAAAAGAATCCTTGCTTTATTGGAGCGACTTTAAGCAATTCTATTAAACTGATCTTACTCATAGCTGACTTCGCTAGTTCCAAGTCTTCTTAAATCTTCAAATCACCATATTGGAAGCACACCCACTAAATACCTCACCGAGCCAAGTCCGTAGGAAACCATCTGATCACTCTCAAGACCTCTTTCCAACCATAGTAACTCCTTGAATCATTACTAAGCTTGACGTAAACCATTCTAACTGTCTGAATACCTGACCCTTGTAAAATATCATCAAGTCTACTGGCAAACCTCGATAAAACGCGATAAACCTATCATACCTTAAATCTGAACTGTGACCCATCGAATCCGTGAAGGTGATTTTCTAGGAAACCCATAAGTCCCTTTGGAAAATATACTTAGTCCATCAAGCTTAATTCGAACAACTTTAACCCTCAACAAATGCATAACCCTTGAATACCACTGATAGTCACTCGAACTGACTCCAAAATTTCCGAAACCAATCACAGTCCTATCACCCATCTGGAGCGACTAATTCTAGTCTATTAATATTCTAAAAATGCTCACTCAAGCTATCCGATTAGTAATACCCACCACATAACACACTACCACAAACAAAGTCTTGTCTCAAAAATACAACTCGAACCTTCACATTATAGGGATTTCCAGAATTCCTCTTCTTTAACCCACACTAACTCATCCACTGTAGAGTGTTACGAAATTATCCAACTGTTTATCACACAAGCCACTTCCATAAGCCTTAACATGTCGGTCACCTGAAATTTGCCTCCCAATAGTCGCTGATTACGAAACCTCACGAAGCTCTGTCATATCACTTAGTCCATTTCTGTAGACTCCCTTTCTTAAGCGTACTCCCGATCACAACATCTCCACAACCTAGACCGACCCAAATAATCCCGAAGATGTACTTTATTTTTGCCATTCTTGATCAACTATACTTTTCACGACTTTTCAATCCCCCAATTCCAATAAAATCACAATCATCATCACCATCAAACCACTTCTCGAGCCCACTCAATAGAATACCACATAATCATAAGTCTTGGAAACTAGCAGAGTCAATCTTGAGATAGAAGCATGTCACACACTCTGTCACGATCCAACCCCGTAGGCCGTGACTAGCGCCCGGCCTGGGCACCCGTACGTACCAAAATCCCAAAAATAGTAACTCAGATATTTAAAAATTTGAGCGAGTTTCTGTTTTTTTCTTACTAACCAAAATTAACTTTGCACGCGGTACTAACAAAGGCCACGCGAGGGCCAACATATCCATATACACATATATAGGGCGAGCCGGCAAGGGTGCCGTGGCGGGTGAGCCGCCCCGTAACATATCACACATACATATACTTTGTACGGACATAGCCATAACCCACGTACATATCCCCAGGCCCTCTAACGTATAACGAAATCATATGACGGGACGGAGACCCCGTCGTGCCCCCGAATGATAATATACATATGCATCGACGAAAATATATACCAAAATATATATAAACTCCCGGAAGAAGAGCACTCCCGAAAAGAGAATAGATGGCTAGGCGGTGGATCCTCGGGCGGCGTCGGTGCACGGTACGAAACGCGACCCCAGAAAAGGGGGTCGGTCACATTTAAATAGGTGCCCCGAGTATGTAAAAAGCGAGGATTATAGAAACATAATAACAAATCACAAAAAAATAAATTTTAAAAAT
>NC_081348.1:67493883-67535048 GCF_029784015.1 Lycium ferocissimum | reverse complement strand
TCACAATGAATTTCCTCTGTAAATGCTCCCCAAATCGGCTTGGAATAAATATTTGGTGGAAAAATGGGGTCAAATCCCGAAATGGGGCATTAAATACAAGGTTTATCCAGTGATTCTCGCTCGGGCGGTCATGCTTTGGCGAAAATACATCCGCGGGGGCCGACTTACTAAATTTCTAATCTTCGGCTGCGGCAAAAAGGATAAGATTGGGGCAGACTCGCAGGCGTTGTTCACCCCTCGCTGGGGAGAAGGAACTAAACCTGGAGATCCTAAATCAATTTTAATTTCTTTCCAACTCAACTAAAGGTCAACCTTAACTACAAATCCCACACGTACAGCTGCAGTGCACAACTGAACAAGGATGGTTTTTTTGTCAAGGATTAAAAAAAGTTGGTAATAACCAAATGGGTCATTATATCAGATACAAATTAAACAACCACTTGTCCTCGAAAGGCGAGAAATGAGAAGAAGATAAGCAGGGTATTTAGAAGCATGTAGCATTAACTACCTAGGGTCAACATTACATCTCGCGCCCAAACTTAGCGATGCCATCTTCGGTTTAGGAATTAACTCTCATCGCACGAAATTTGAGCCATCCACTTCTGAACACATATTGACAGCATAGCCCTTGGAAAGAAAAAATTAGAAAAATTTTAGTTCAGGAGTTCACAACCATGGTTCATGTCATCATTCACATAAGGAACTATGGTAAGTCATTTAGATGCCGGTAGGGTGGATTATGGGGTGGTGAGTCCTCTACTGATCGCGTATCCGCTGAGCATCTTTGATAGGAAATAGACTTGGATTGCACAAGGGCAGAATAATCACCTCTCAACTGAGGTAGGTATTAGTAGGTTCCGCTCCCGCGAAAAAATATCGGCAGGGGCACTTCCGCTGGCACTAGAAATCTGCCGCTGAAGCGGCTCCTGAGGAAATGGCGAGCTTCGCGGAGGCAGCACAATCATTTACTACAGCGGCTATGCAGGAGCGGGACTTTTCCGCCGAAGCAGAAGTCGATAACTCAAAAAAGGCAAAGGTCGATCTCTTCACCTTCCATAACCCAAAATACAAACTCCCACCACCCTAATTTTTCTCCCTCCCCCCCCCCCCCAGTGCTACTCCTGCTCAACTCCCTCTCCATTACATAAAACTCCCTCCTAACCCACTTCTACCCAAACTCCACTTCTAAACACCAACTCTCACAAAATCAGAAGGCTTCTCAAAAAATCAAAAGGCAAAAATTCTAGTAAGAAGGGATTTTTATCAATTGCGCAATCTTCCCAGATCGTCAAAACAAGGTACGTATTTTCTTCCGTTAACTCTATAATGATTTTTGGTGATTGAAATTTTATGTTTAACAGGCCAAAACCTTGAGGATTTGTGAAAATTTGAAATCTTTATAATGTGGGTTTTAGTGGTGGGTAGTTGAATAATCCAAAAATCTAATCATTGTTTGAGGTTATACAAAGTTTAGCACTGTGTAATGCACTAGTATTGCTTAATATTGGTTGAAAACTTGAAGGGTAATGGGGTGGGTCTTCCATGGAGGTTGAAGTTTGAATCTTTCCAATTTTGATTTGTTGCTTGAATCCATGTTATACGAATTCTAGCGACCATTCGTGCTTGGATATTAGATGATCTACCAGTAACACACTGGTTTAGGGTCCAAGATTTGGGAGAAGTTTTTTCAAAAAAAATTTGGGTTGTTCGAGGTTGGAGACGAGTCCACTTCTGCAGAACTTGTTCCGCCGGTGCGACTTTGCTTCAGCGGCTCACCTTGCGCTGGTGCGAATGTAACAGGGGTGAGGACCTTTGCATAGATGGGGAGACTCATTCGCGATAGCGGATCCGCTTCCGCATCCTTACTTACGCAGATGGGAAACTGTCAGCCCACGTGGACACTTATTCGGGGAAGTGGTCTAGCTCCAGCGGCATGCCTTTCGCCGGGGCGAGACCTGTACAGGTTTAACGAAAACCAATAGCTTCATACTGGTGCGGCTAGGGCTATTTTTTCTAGTTTTTTTTTGCTTGAATGACATGTAATTAAACACTAGACATGGAAAAATTGCTAGAACTAACCTAATTAATTTGTTGCAGGTACAAATTTGAAATCATGGCTCAAAATGAGAGAGAAAGTGTTGCTCCTAGTCAAGGGAATATCGGAGGGGCCAGTGGAAAAAATTATGACACCCACTATTTCATGTCTCGGGTGTGCAAGCGCCATTATTTTAAGGATATGGAGGAGAAAGGGCTGCTGCTAGAAAGGGGTCTCAACATGAAGAAGGTAGATAAATGTGCCCCTGAGTTCTATAAGCGACTACATAGGATTGGCTGGACTTGCTTCATCAATGACCTGGGCTAAGCTAATGAGGGGTGTGTAAGGGAATTTTATGCCAATCTTAATAAAGTGAAGTTGTTTGACCCGGACCTAGAAATCAAGATTCGGGGCACAATGGTAAAGATTGGTGCCGAGGTGATAAATATTGACTACGAACTGGCCAACCATCCTGTAAGTGCTATGGCGGAGAAGTACTATTGTTGTAATGGGGCTTGATTAGTCTCAAAATTAGTCATGGAGAAGGATAGAAAGCTAGTCGACTAGGTCAATAAGAAGACGGGAATCAAGAACACTCACTTCACTGTTGAAGCCAAGAGGTGGCTGAACATCATCTCTCATCGGGTAATACCACTGATGTCACCTAAAATCATGCTCTCATAATAGCCTGCATCCTGGATGACATCCAGTGAATGTGGGTTATCACGTGGTTCGAGAGTGGTAGGATTACGTAGAAAAGCCGGGTCCGAGTCTGATATTTCCCTCTCTTATTACTGTTGTATGCAAGAAGGCGAATGTTTCCTAGAGAGATGATGATGATATGATCGGTTTTGTCATTAACTTCAACCCTTTGAGTGTAAAGGGGTGAGATAGAGAGATTCAAAGTAAAAAGAGGAAAATTGAGGTGAGTCATGGAGAGGATAAGGATAATACTGCACCCTTACAACCGCAGGGACCATTCGAGTTGCTGAGCTGTCAGATGGAGAAGATGAAGAGGATGATTCTCGAGCTTCCCAGTCCTTCCACAGAGGTCTGTACATCAGGCGTCGCTAGCTACTTCATTCAAGAGGAGATGAAGGAGTACCTGGAGGGGCAAAAAGAGATGAAGACTTCAGTCAGCACACTTAAGACCGCTTACACATCTATGGATAAGGCTCACGGTAAGCTTCGTCAGGACTTTGATATGGAGAAAAAGTAAAGTAGGTACAGGGGCAAGCTATTGATAAAAGTATGGAGGGGCTTCAAGGCGATGTTCAAGATGATGTACTTGAAGTCAGAGCTTCCGATCGCGGACAAGGACGATGATGTGTAGTACTTTTTCCTGTCCGAGCTTGAGGAGGGTGGTGATGTCAGTAGTTCGGATGAGGAGGGTGACGAGGCATCCAGCTCGAGGCAGCAGTAGTGGTTATCCTTTGGCTATGGTTTAGCCCTTATAGGGCCTTGATTTCTGACATTTGCTTTGGTTTTTATTTTGATGGATGTATTGGAAAATTTGGATTCTTTGTTTTTCTATCTTTGGTGTGTTGTTTTGGTTGGTAGACTGTTTGGATAATTGCTTATTTTAAGCAATGGCATTATACCCTTGCCGGGTTTGTTTTATATGCTAGATTTCTATTTTGAAGGTACTACTTTTTCTGAATTTTGGAATGTTGAACAGGTTTTGGAATTTTGGATAGAACCTTACTAGTTTTGTTCGGTGATTCCGCTGGCCCGGGTAGGATATGCGCTGCTGCGAAAGAGTTTCGGCGTGAAACTCTCCGCACAAGCCGACAGGGAGATCATATAAGGTTCGCTCCGAAAAAAGAAATTTTGCTACGACGGTTACACTTCTGCGGACATGTTTTCATAGGCACGGTTACAACACTAACCTCGTCTCCGTATCGGTGGCTGTCCCTTCACGGCCACGGAACCGCCGAGGCGAGCTATGCTCGCTCCAGCGAGACGACTTAAGGTGGAAAATTTTTTCTGTTACACTAAAGAACTTACACAACACTTGGAACTCGTTTCATCGCTCTTCATACACGAACCAGACAAGTACAACACCACAACCACACCATTCACAGATACCGATTGGAATCAACTAGATACCAATTGGACACATCTAGATACCAATTTGACTGAAGTGGCACGATAAGAGTGAAAGAAGGGAAGTTTCCTAAATGCCATATAGCCTTCCGTGGATGGGTACGGATGTCTGCGTACCAGTCCACGAGACTCTACTAGACATCGTCTTGTACTCGTGAGACCAGTAACCTAAAGCTCTAATACCAACTTGTCACGACACAAATCATGGATCATGCAGGCACCTACCCAATCCCTCTGGTAGGCAAACACTTCCCAAGACATAACTCAATTACACTAATTTAAAAAGAAAACATATTAACTATTTTTCCAAGACTCATTTCAAAAGAATAAGATAATAAGAAGTACTTTATCAATAATCGTTTTCTAGAAATTGGGTCCGGACTTGTACAAGAGCTTCTAAGATTTACAACTCATATTGAATTAGAATACAAATAAAATACATCCTCTGTTCCAGAATGAAATTTAACAGTAGCATTGGAGGGGACATCAAGAGATCTTTGGAAGCTAATGAAATCTCGAATCAAACCTGTAATAAATCTACACCCCAAATAGAGTGTGGCAAGAGAAGTATCAGTACAAACACTATGTAGTGATAGGTATCATAGGCCGATAGTAATTAGTTTGCATATAAATAAAGACATGTATCAACAAGTAAGTAAGTGAACCAATGTACATAAATACTAAGTAATAGAGCCACAAGTAATCCCCATAATCTCAGGCCATAGCCTAGGTGGAAATCTCTACTCCTCGAGTGCATAAAGTTCTAAGTAAGCACCTTACAACAAAGGACACTCAAAATCAACAACTAAGAAATACAAGGTAATGTACCATGAAATAATGAGAATTGCAATGCAAATGAATGTTATGCAATGCAATACAATGGCCAATACCTCGAACATGTACACACATGCTCCGAACGGAATTTCAACGTCTCGGCAATCATGACCCATGGCATCCATGTACCACTCGCTCCGGAATGACCCATTATATCACGAGCGCACATACCTTTCGCTCTGGGACAAACCTCGGATCACGGATTCACATAATGCTTTCATCAAAAAGTGCCATGTTTTCTTATCATTGTTGCCATAAATCTTGCATCATCGATACCATATTTCTCCCATTAAATCATTTCCACACCATTTACATCATGTATGAGTGTATGAATGCTAAATCAAATGCAGTCAATGCTATGGAAGTCACAAACACCACAAGCCACAACAAGACTTGCATGAATCACAACAACCATAAATGGAATCAACCTCGAGTTTCAACTCTTATAGTAAATCTATCACATCACGTCGCTCCAACCACATAAACAAGTACACCGTATGTCACAATGCGTAAAATAAGGGCGACAAGCCCAAATAATGGAGACAATCCCAAATAATAAGAAATCTTACCAACCTAACCGTATATCTATCCCAACATTATGTTCGGAGACCGAGCATGCTTTCCTCTTCAATATCTATCTCCTACATATGCTTCACTAATTGGAGTCTTACCAAAAGTAACCCGTAACCTACCTTGAAAGCCGAGCAGGTGCCACGAACGTCCACTTGAACTCCACCTTCCATTTTCGAAAAAAGAATACCGAGACATGAGGGGTCTAGGAAAGGCAAGTAATCCGGGTAAGCAAAGTGTTAAGGACATAAGATAGGTACAACCCAATAAGGAATCTAGAGTAATTATGATACGACTCTGGTTCCACAAGGGTAAAATTGGTACTTCTCCTCAAATTAGATTTTCTAAACATTCTTTGATTAATAGCCTAAGTTTCGTAGTCGTCTAAACCCAAACAAACCATCAATTGCTTTTATCTTTGAAACCCCCAATTTCAAGACAACCCAAGAACTTATCCATTTGCACAACAATTGTAGAAAATTAAAGTTTTGTGTTTGAATAACTAGCCTAAATTAGAAGCCAAGAAACTGTTTCCACTAATCCATGACTTTTATTAAGAAAGCCTTTTTTCCTATCCAGGGTTTTACAAGACAAGGAACCTCCCAATTTATTAAACCCTAACGTCAATTCCTTAATAAATAAAAGAGGGGACTAAAGAGAGATAGTGTAGATAAGGTTTAGAACTCACCCTTCCCAAGGCCACAATGAATTTCCCTTGAAAATGCTCTCCAAATCAGCTTGGAATAAATGTTTGGTGGAAAAATGGGGTCAAATCCCGAAATGGGGCATTAAATGTCACACCCCACCGCGTGATTGGCACCCGACACCTTACAAGAACCGAGCGAACCAACTTATAACTCTCGTCCTTTATATCTCGAATGGTAAAATAAGGCTAAGGGCTAACCATGAACATTATATCATGCACAAGTATATATATACAATGGACCCATGACGTCAACATAACAACCGACATAACATAACTAAGCTGTACACAGGAACTGTCTGCAAGCCTCTATGAACATGACTGAAGTATATAAGTCGGGATAGGGCCCCCGACATACCCTTAATACCAGTTATGTATATATATATATATATATATAAACCCAGATTCGGCAATGCTCCAGGAAGAAGTGGAGCTCACCAATCAAAACTAGTACCTGAAGGCAGCCTACGATGAAAGATCCTCGCCTCGTCTATTTACACCTGTAGGCATGAACGCAACCTCCGCAAGAAAGGATGTCAGTACGAACAATGTATTGAGTATGTAAGGAATGAATAGTAGTATGGTATCAGAATGAAGGTAACATGAGATAAAGTAAGTAATTATACCTCGTACTCTTCTTAAGATCTCTGTCATGTAAACTACCCGTCTACAGGAAAAACATTTCATACACATCCATACATAACATACATACATATGCATTCACATACACTTACTATACATACATCTATCATATCCGTACCCGACCCTTTCGGGACTCGGTGTCATCCGTACTCGGCCCTTTTGGGATTCAGTGTTATCCCCAACTGATCAGTGGGAGTGCAATGCATACATACATACATATACGTAAAAATACATAAATGAAATCAACATCATCATTAGCATTATCGTTATCAGTATACCCTTCCTTAGCAGATCAACTATCTTAAGGTGAAGTCGACGATATCATGGGAGTCTCGAGAATCATGAACTTAGGTAGCATTAGAAATAGAACTGTCATCGCTATGTCTCACCTCGAAAGAACAAGTATTATGAGGTGAGATAAATCACAAAGAATAGTCTCAAGATCATGAATAAGCACAATAATATCGTAAGGATCATGAGATTCATAGACTTCTAGCATTTGTGGAAGCAAGGATGTTATGGATATGGCACAAAGGGTTTATAACAAAAGAATCATGGCTTTAGAAAGAAAGGGTTTAGCCTTAACATACCTTTCGGTCGCCTTAGTCGTTCAACGTTTATTCTTTCCAGCTCACAACTCTACACATAAACCATTCATGTTATCATTAGGCTCAATATCATACACTTGTCTCAAGCATTCGAATGAAATCTTTTTAGAATCTGCCGAAATTCGGGCAGTATCTCCCCTATATTCTTTACCTCCTCCAAATACCAAAACAACTCCCAAATACTACCAACAACATCAATAACACAATCAATAACAATATATTCCATAAAACATCCCACACGATGTTTCTCCAATATTCAAACCAACCATAACAACATCCATAATACCATAATCAAAGAATTATATTCAATTTAGTCTCAAATTAATCCAAAATTTTCTTTCAAACTCACCTCATGGCCATCAACTTCAATTCAACTCTTTATGATTTTTCTCCTATGATTCATTCCTCTCTAAGAATTGCTAAACCTTTACATCATCTTAATCATGTAAATAATAGCAAGAACATACCTTATAGTAGAAGAACTTCACTTTATTCACCCCTTTCCTAGATCAAGTTCAACACCACGTTAAGAAGAAACAAGAACAATTATCTTCCATAAATTTTCCTTGAGGTTTTGATGTTAATATTCTCTCTTGATGATTTGGAAAGGTTATGGAAGATTATGGAGTATTATGGAAGATTAGGGAAAATTATAGACAGTTATGGAAAGTTATCGAACTCTCAAGAGTTCTTGAAGAACTCTTTAGAAGAGTGGTGGATGAGAAAATGGTGAAATATGATGAAAATTAATGGGTTAGAGGGGTATTTATAGGTGTGGTTCGAGTTGGGTCTTTGTAGCATCCGGGCACTGTAGCAACCGGTTACTGTAGCGGCATTTTTCTGCTTCGTCCGCCTAACTTGTAACGTCCATAACTCCCTACTCCGATGTCACATTGATGGACGATTTGTTGCGTTGAAAACTAGACTCGAACAACTTTATTTTAGGCTTTTGAAACACCTTAAAACTCCTTATATACCCGGAGATATACCCTTCCAAATTTGACCCAAAATTCTGTTCAGAATTCTGCCAACTTTTTTTCTTCAAATTTTGGACAAACTTATTTTCTTCACCTTGCTTGGTCCCGGAATCTTCCGAAAATCTCCATACATGATATTTATCATTGATCATATTTGATAATAGTCATTTCCTTTTGTTCCAAGGTTGTGCTTCTCGGTTACGACTTACCAGATCGTAATGCATCCTTTACTTCGTTGTTACGTTTTCCTATGGCTTGTGCCTTCCAAAATATCATGGAACATCTCCGATACTCCATTAATACGGTGAAGTATGTGGCATACTCATGCTTTAAAAGTGCGAGGTGTAACAAAATACTAGGTCTGTCAAGCGATTCCCACTGGGGCAGTTCTGGGCCCGTTGGGGCGGTCACGTTTCGGTGAAAAATACATCCGCGAGGGTGGACTTACTAAATTTTGAATCTTCCGTTGCGGTGGAAAGGATAATGCTGGGGCGGACTCGCACGCACGTTCCACCCCTCGCTGGGGTGAAGGAACGGAACCTGGAGATCCTAAATCGATTTTAATTTCTTCCCAACTAAACTAAAGGTCAACCTTAACTGAAAATCCCATGCGTATAGCTACGGTGCACATCTAAACAAGGATTGTTTTTGGGCAAGGACTAAGGAAAGTCAATAATGACCAAATGGGTCGTTACAGATAGATTGCATGGGGTGCCCATATCTATCATTTTAGACAGAGACGCTCAATTCACTTCCCATTTCTGGTGGACTTTGCAGAAGGAATTGGGGACTCAGTTGGATCTTAGCACTACTTTTCACCCCCAGACAGATGGTCAGTCCGAGAGGACTATTCAGGTGTTAGAGGACATGTTGTGGGCTTGTGTGATCGATTTTGGTGGTCACTGGGACTAGTTCTTGCCATTGGCAGAGTTTTCTTGCAACAACAGTTATCACTCGAGCATTGACATGGCACCATTTGAGGCTTTGTATGTTAGGAAATAGTGTTTTCTAATTAGTTGGTTTGATGCATTCAAGGTGAGACCTTGGGGTACTAATTTCTTTGAGAGAGTCCTTAGATAAAGTGAAGTTGATTGAGGAGAAGCTCCTTGTGGCTCAGAGTAGGCAAAAGGAGTATGTGGACCGGAAGGTTCATTATTTAGAGTTCATGGTTGGTGATCAGGTTCTATTAAAGCCCCAGGTTTATTGGCCCTTTTTAGATTATTCGTCGTGTTGGTGAGGTGGCTTATGAGTTGGTTTTTCCACCAGGCTTAGCGGGTATTCACCCAGTGTTCCATGTGTCTATGTTGAAGAAGTACCATTCTGATGTATCATCCAGTGAGACTCGATATTGTTCAATCAAAATCTGTCCTTTGGAGAGGAGCCGGTGAAATCTTGGATAGGCAGATTAGAAAGTTGAGGTCAAAAGAGATAGCTTCAATTAAGATACAATGGAAGCACCGTCCAATTGTGAAGTCTACTCTGGGGATTGAGTCTGATATGTAGTAGATATCCGACTCTTTACCGATTCCAGTACCCTTCTCTTCATTTCTTTTCCGTTCGAGGATGAACGATTGTTTAATTGGTATCTGATGTATCGACCCGTTTGGTCGTTTATGACATTTTACCCCTATTGACCTTTCCCCTATATTCATTAGAATGTATTTGACTCGTGGGGATGGGTAGCGCAATTCCTAAGGTGATCGGGTGAGTCTTGGTTGATTTTGAGGAATTTAGAAGTTTTTAAGTTGAATAAGTGAAAAAGTGTTGACAAATAGTTGCGTTTTGGGTAAATAAGTCTTTTTGGGATTTTTGTCATTTCCATTAGGCTTGGATGGTCAATTATAACTTCAGAGGATGGTTGGTTCGGTTCCCGAGGCACTCGGGGGTGTTTTGGTCCTTTGGTTGGAAATCTATCTTAAGCGTTTGGGGGTTGATCGGGTAAAGAGGACCTCTTTTAGAATTTTGATAGTGCCGGTGAATTCGTAGCGTATTTTTATAGTGGGTTGCATGTTTGGTTTGCATCTGGGTGAATTCTTAGCATGTTCTTAATGAGAAACTTGTTTTGAAAGGGGGTTTTATGACTAAAAGCCCTAGGCTAGTAATTGGATTTTCTTAATAAATCATTAATGGCTTTGGGTTGGATTTCCTAGCGATTAGCTGTTACACCTCGGTGATTTCGGATTTTTGCGTTGTGAGTAGATTAGCACAAGCTTGGCATGAACATGAAGTCCTTATAAGATTAAGGGGAGAATTTGATAACTTTAAAGTGCGCACCATAAGATTTTAAAGCCATATGAATCGGCGAAACAAAGTTCGTTGAAGAAAGTGAAATGTAAGACATGTTTGGGAAGGTTTCACAACAATCGAGCTATAATTTGTCTAGTAATGTCTTGAGGGGGAGATATAAGGCCTCTTAGATGGTTAATGAAGTGTTATAAAAGTGTCAATAAGGTTCCATAAGGATTGGAGGTTGAATGAATCGACAAGAATAAATTTCGAGAAAATTTGAATTGTACGGCCATTTATACGGCCCGTATAATTGTTCGTAGATTATTTCCAGAATGGGGTGGATCCCTGGTGGGATTATATAGTCCAATTATACGGACCGTATAATTTATACGGCCCGTATAATTGGCAATATAATTAGGTCGAGTCCGTTTTTTCTTTTTATATGTATGGACGACCCTTGTGTCTATTTTTCATTTCCCACTTCTCCCAAACTCTTAAGAGCTCTATAACCTTCTCTCAAGCATATTCCACTCAAACCCAAAAGAAATCAAAGATCATATAGCAAGAATCAAGATATCCATGTGTTGGGAGACTCACTAGGGTCGGTAGACTTCAAGAATTCCTTTGGTATTAAAGCTAGGGTTTTCATACAAGTTGGTAACTTGATCCAAATCTCATTCCTATGAGATAAAAAGTTAGTTTTCATGTCTAATTCATGTTTTTAAGCATGCTTAGTTGTTGAATAACTTGGGTGAAGGAAGAAAGTAGAAGATGGAGTTTAAATGTAGAATTAATGATATTTTGAATAGTAAACTAACTTGAGTCATGATTCTTAGTATGCTATGGATATAATCTTGTTATGAAGGGTATTAATGAAGACAAGGAAGTGTTGTATGCAATTGTGCAAAGGGTTGGTATAGAGTTGTTGGTATAAGTTGAATATGAGCATGAATTTTGAGACTTAATGGAATATGACTACTTGATTATGATGTTGTGGATGTTATTATAGTTGTTGGGGAGTTATTTTGTGATATGGTGGAAGTCGATGAAACAGGAAAAATGCTGCCCAATTTTCGTTAACTCATGAATTATTCTAGTTTGAATTTAAGAGTGTCTTTAGGACTTAACCTTGGTATGAATCCTTTTAAATGTAGATTCCTCAAGCTTTGGCGGTGAACGTTAAGTAGTAAGACGACATAAAGGTATGTAAGGCTAACCCTTCTTTCTTAAGGCATGGCCCCATTGATGTATACCTTCATGTGAAATCCATAGTATCTTCCATGATGATTTCATTCCTAGAATCACTAAAGCTCATAATTCTTGATATTCTCATGATACCATTGGTTTCATCCTGTGATAGTTGATCTGTCAAGGAAAGATATAACGAAAGTAATAATGATGATAGTGTTGACGATACTTATGTACTTATATATATATATATATATATATATATATATATATATATATATATATATATATATATATACACATACCTATGTATGGCTATGGAGTAACACCGAGCTTATATGACCGGGTATGATATCTATTGCGCGCGCGCTGGCTGCGATTGGGTACGGATAACCGAGCCTTGGTAGGGCCAGGTATGTATAACACTCTTTGTCATGGTCGGGTATGTGAGACACCGAACCTCTATGGTCAGGTATGATACTACTATATATATAAGTGTATGTAATGGAAGGTTCTCATTAGGAAAAGGGTAAGTGAATGTGATTAACGTCACTAGAGGTATAAATGGCTCTATCATTCCATGACACTTCTCTCTTATGTTATTTTTCATGCTTTTGTTTATGCTATTGATTATATCTTACATACTCAGTACATTGTTCGTACTGACGTCCTTTTGTTTGTGGACGCTGTGTCATGCGCGCAGGTGGACAGGTAGATAGACTTGATCCTTAGGCTACTTGTTCAGAGACTGCTTAGAGGAGCTCCACTTGATTCGGAGCTGCAGCTGTTGGTACTATTCTTTTGTGTGTATATATGGGCATGGCGGGGCCCTGTCCCGTTTATCAGATGTTACATGGGCCCTGTCCCGTCTATATGATGTTACATACTCTCTCTAGAGGCTCGTAGACAGTTGTGTATAGCTAGATGTCTCTTAGCCTTGTCGGCTCATATTTTTGTATAGTCAGCTCATATTTTTTTATATCATTTTGCTAGCCTTGTCGACTTGTGTATATATAAATAGGCATAGTTGATGATGTTGATATAAAAGTGCTCTTTTGATAAGATTTGTGTTATTGATGCACATGAATTGTAAGTTAACCATGTAGCTCACCTAGATATAATTGTGAAAGTATGGTGTAAGGTACTCGGGTGGGTTAGTTCCGGGTACCCGTCACGGCCCTCCGGTTGGGTCGTGACAAAAGTGGTATCAGAGCAATTCCATCCTAGGGTATGTCTACGAGCTGTGTCTAGTAGAATTTTGTTTATGGGTGTGTTCCGCGCCACACTTATAAACAGGAGGCTGCGGGCATTTAGGAATGAATGACCTTCTTTCTTCATAGATCATACGATAGAGCCATGATATAAGGATTTCTCTTTCCTTAACCGTGTGCTATGTATTTCAGAAATGCCTGTAAAGAGGAAAGCTACAGCAGCTAAAAAGGGCAAGACAGTCGCAGAAAGGCGGGCTGAAAGAGTACCGCCAACGGATATAGAGGAAGGTGGGTCCCAGAATGCGGTCCAATCTCAGTCCTCTCACTCGTTGCCTATTTCTAAGGAGTATGAGGGAGTCTCAGCTCCAACTCCAACACCCTCAGCTCCTCCACTAGAGGTTTCGGGCCAAGAGATGAAAGAGGCCATTCAATTGTTAACTCAATTGGTTGCCGCGCAGGCCCAGAGGCAGGTCATGGGTTATGGCGATAGGGCTGTGAGTGCTAGAGCCCGTGATTTCATTAGCTTAAATCCTACAAAATTCGTTGGGTCAAAGCCGTATGAGGACCCTCAAAACTTTATTAATGGAATGTTGAGGACACTTCGGTTAATGCATGCTTCTGACGTTGAATCGGTGGAGTTAGCATCATATAGGTTGCGGGATATTGCGGCTCATTGGTATGCGGTTTAGTTGTCTTCTAGGGGAGTCAATGCACTTCCCCCGATATAGCAAGAATTTGTTGATGCTTTCCTTCGACATTACTTACCCCCAGAAGTTCGGCGGGTTAGAGCCGACCAGTTTTTGAATCTTAGATAAGGAAGTATGAGTGCCTTAGAGTATAGTCTCCACTTCAATTCTTCGGCTAGGTGTGCTCCAGCCATGGTAGCGGATATGGGTGATCGAGTGCACCGGTTTGTGAGTGTCTTAGGGCCACATTTGATGGATAAGTGCTTGATTGCATCCCTTCAGGATAATATGGATATTTCTCGCATTCAAGCCCATGCCCAGAATTTGGAGGAAAGCCAACAACCGCAAAGAGGCGAGCGTGAGCTTGATAGAGGTTATAAATAAAGGGCTAGATCTTCGAGTCCGACTAGTGAGTTTAGAGGAGGGAAAAGACAGTAGTTTTCTAGGCATTCAGGCCATTCTATGACTAATGGCGCTCTACGGTTTACGGGCCAAAGATGTGATAGATCTACTCACTCCGGGCCGAGTCAGAGTTTTAGAGCTTCAGGTTCTCATTACAGGGGCAACTAGGGTCAGACAAGGCCACCCATGCCACGATGTTCTCAGTGCGGGAAGTCACAGTGGGGCCAGTGTCAATTAGGTTCAGATGTTTGCTATACATGCAGTCGTACAGGCCATATCATGCGTGACTGCCCCTCGATTGGTGGTAGGGGTAGGGTCTAGCCTTCAGGGTCGACAGCTGGGCCTTTATCATCTATACGCCCTCTGGAGCAAGGTTCACAAATGCCAGTTAGTCGTGGTATAGGTAGAGGAGGAGCCCCCACTTCTAGTGGTCCTCAGCACCGTATTTATGCTTTGGCTGGACGGTAAGATCTTGAGTCCTCTCCTGATGTTGTTACAGGTATATTATCGGTATTTTCTCTTGATGTATAAGTATTAATAGATCCAGGCTCCACATTGTCATATGTTACTCCATATATTGCGGGTCGATTTGGGGTGAAATCGGAGTCAATTAAACCTTTTGAGGTATCGACACTCATTGGTGAACCGGTAATAGCTAGCCGAGTATATAGAAATTGTGTAGTTGTGATTTGTAATCATCATACAATGGCTTATTTACATGAGTTGAAAATGGTGGACTTTGATATTATTATGGTTATGGATTAGTTAGCTTCTTGCTATGCCAATGTCGATTATAGACCAAAGATGGTTCGCTTCTAGTTTTCGGGAAAACCAATTTTGGAATGGAAAGGAAATACAGCATCTTCGAGAGGTAGGTTTATTTCCTATCTCAAGGCTAGGAAAATGATTGCTAAAGGTTGTATTTATCATTTAGTCCGGATTCAAGATATGGAAGCCGAATCACCAACTCTTCAGTCTGTCCCCGTGGTGAATGAGTTTCCGGATGTATTCACAGATGAGCTTCCAGGCCTCCCTCCTGAATGGGAGATCGATTTTGCTATTGATGTGCTACCGGATACCAAGCCCATATCTATTCCTCCTTATAGAATGGCTCCCGCAGAGTTGAAAGAGTTGAAGGAGCAATTGAAGGACTTGCTTGAAAAAGGTTTTATTAGGCCTAGTTCTTCCCCGTGGGGAGCACCCGTGTTGTTTGTGAGGAAGAAAGATGGCTCCTTGCAAATGTGCATTGACTACAGACAACTGAATAAGGTGACAATCAAGAATAAATATCCGCTTCTAAGGAGTGATGATTTATTTGATCAATTGCAAGGTGTCAAATGGTTTTCAAAGATAGACTTGAGATCTGTGTATCATCAGGTGAGAGTTAGGGAGGAAGATATTCCTAAGACGGCCTTTAGAACAAGATATGGTCACTTCGAGTTCCGGGTAGTGTCATTTGGGCTAACTAATGCACCAGCAGTATTCATGGATTTGATGAACAATGTGTTCAGGCCTTTCTTAGATTTATTTATGATTGTGTTCATTGACGATATCCTGGTATATTCTCGATCCGAGGCAGAACATGCGGATCATTTACGTACCGTTCTTAGAGTTCTTCCGACTCGAGAGTTATTTGCAAAATTCTCAAAGTGTGAATTTTGGTTGAATTCAGTGACCTTTTTTGGGCACATTATCTCAGCCGATGGTATTCAGGTGGACACCCAGCAGATTGAGGCCGTGAATACTTGGCCAAGGCCCACAACGCCTACGGAGGTTCGTAGTTTTCTAGGCTTAGCAGGTTACTACAGAAGATTTGTAGAAGTTTTTTCTTCTATTTCGGCGCCACTAACGAAGCTAACTCAGAAATTAGCTAGATTTCAATAGACAAATGCCTGTGAAAGCGGCTTTCAGGAGTTAAAGAATAGATTAACTTCTGCCCCAGTCCTGACACTTCCAGAGGGATTGGAAGGCTATGTTGTCTAGCGATGCTTCAGGCGTTGGGTTAGGATGTGAGTTGATGCAGCATGGTAAGGTGATTGCTTATGCTTCAAGGCAGTTGCGAAAACACAAGAAAAATTATCCAACCCATGATCTTAAGTTAGCTGCGGTGATTCATGCATTGAAGATGTGGAGATATTATTGTATGATGTCTATGTTGATATCTATACGGATCACAAGAGCCTTCAGTATACTTTCAAGAAGAAAGAATTGAATTTACGACAACAGCGATGGTTGGAGTTGTTGAAATATTATGATGTTAACATCCTATACATACCGGGAAGGCGAGCATTGTGGCTGATGATCTTAGCCGTAGATCTTTGGGAAGTTTATGTGATGCTCAGCCAGAGAAAAGAGAGCTAACTCGTGAGCTCCAGCAATTAGCTAGCTTAGGAGTTCAGGTAGTGCACTCGAGCGATATGTGAGCTACCATTCAGAATTCAGCTGTCTCGTCACTAGTAGTTGAGGTGAAAGAGTGCCAAGACGAGGATCTTGTACTAGTTCATTATAGAAACACACTTCCTTAGAAGAGTCCTTAGAAGAAGAAGTCATTTTTTGAGATTTCTGGAGATAAAGTTCTCTGATATCGAGGTAGGTTGTGTGTTCCCGACGTTGCAGGGTTACATCATCAGATTTTGTAAGAAGCCCATTGTTCCCGTTAATCTTTTCACCCCGGAGCAACAAAAATGTATCATGACCTTAAATCCATATATTGGTGGAATGGGGATGAAGAGAGACATAGCGGAGTTCGTGGCCCAATGTCCTAACTGTCAACAAGTGAAGATTGAACACCAAAAGCCCGGTGAATTGTTGCAAGTTATGCAAATTCCAACTTGGAAATGGGAAGTGATTAATATGGACTTCATTGCAGGCTTGCCTCGTTCTAGGCATAAATATGATTCTATATGGGTAATTGTGGATAGACTTACGAAGTCAGCTCATTTCCTACCAGTCAGAACTATATATGTAGCTGAAGATTATGCAAAGCTTTATGTCAAAGAGATAGTACGACTCCATGGTGTTCCAGTATCTATTATTTCCGATAGAGGGACGCAATTTACAGCCAATTTCTAGAAGTCTTTTCGAGAAAGTCTGGGGACTCGGGTGAGTCTTAGTACAACATTTCATCCACAGACTGATGGGCAAGGTTAGCGTACCATCCAAACTCTTGAGGATATGCTACGGGCATATGTATTGGATTTTGGAGGTAGTTGGGATGATCACTTACCGCTTATTGAATTTACTTATAACAACAGTTATCATTCTAGCATCCAAATGGCCCCGTATGAGGCTTTATATGGGCACAAGTGCAGATCGCCAATTGGGTGGTTCGAAGTAGGGGAGACTAAATAGATAGGGCCAGACTTGGTCCAGCAAGCCATAGAGAAGGTCAAGCTTATACAGGATCGATTATTAACAGCTCAGAGTCATCAGAAATCCTATGCAGATAATAGTTGATGGGACCTAGAGTTCCAAGTGAAAGATTGGGTATTCTTAAAGGTGTCGCCAATGAAGGGCGTCATGAGATTTGGAAAAATGGTCAAGCTTAATCCCCGGTACATTGGACCTTATGAGATTATACGCAAGGTAGGCCAAGTGGCTTATGAACTAGATCTACCTTCAGATTTGGAGTCAGTCCATCCAGTTTTTCATGTATCGATGCTTCACAAGTGCATTGGAGACCCTTCCAAGATTGTACCAGTAGATGATGTCCAATTCACTGAATAATTGACTTATGAAGAAGTTCCCATTGCCATTCTATATAGGCAAGTACGGAGACCCAGAACCAAAGATGTAGCTTCAATTAAAGTCTTATGGAGAAATAATAATAGAAAGGAAATGACCTGGGAAGCGGAAGAAGACATGAAGTTCAGGTACCCGCATTTATTTCCACCTCTAGAGAAGACTCAGGCAGATACGCCATTGTTCTCAGGTATGTAGTGCTTTCTTTGATGCTTTCTTGGTCGTGTGTGGCCATGGTTGTTGTAGCCCTGTGAGGCGATATATTTTGGGTTACTGTGACAACATGGTAGTGCCATATTACAAGGGAAACTATGGCAAAATTTTTGTAGAATCACTAAGAGTCTAACATTCGAGGACGAATGTTCTAAGGAGGGGGGGGGGAGAATGTTACATCTCGGGGATTTCGGATTATTGCATTGTGTGTAGATCAACACGAGCTTGGCATGAACATGAAGTCCTTATGAGATTAAGGGGAGAATTTGATAACTTTAAAATGCGCACCATAAGATTTTGAAGCCATATGAATCGGTGAAACTAAGTTCATTGAAGGAAGTGAAATGTAAGACATGTTTGGGAAGGTTTCGCAACAATCGAGCTATAGTTTGTTTAGTAATGTCTTTAAGGGGAGCTATAAGGCCTCTTATATGGTTAATGAAGTGTTATATAAGTGTCAACAAGGTTCCATAAGGATTGAAGTTGAATGAATCGAAGAGAATAAATTTCGGGAAAATTTGGATTGTACGGCCATTTATACGGACCGTACAATTTATATGGTCGTATAATGGCCCGTAGATTATTTCAGAATGGGGTGGATACCGTGTGGGATTATACGGTCCAATTATATGGACCGTATAATTAATACAGCCTGTATAATTGGCCATATAATCGGGCCGGGTCGCTTTTTTTTTCTTTTTAAATGTATAGAAGACCTTTTTTTCTATTTTTCATTTCCCACTTCTCCCAAACTCTTAATAGCTTTAGAACCTTCTCTCAAGCATATTTCACTCAAACCCAAGAGAAATCAAAGATCATATAGCAAGAATCAAGATATCCATGTGTTAATAGACTCACTAGCGTTGGTAGACTTTAAGAATTCCTTTGGTATTGAAGCTAGGGTTTTCATACAAGTTGGTAACATGATCCAAAGCTCATTCCTATGAGATAAAAGGTTAGTTTTCATGTCTAATTCATGTTTTTAAGCATGCTTGGTTGTTGAATAACTTGGGAGAAGGAAGAAAAAAGAAAATGGAGTTTAAGTGTAGAATTAATGATATTTTTAGTAGTAAACTAACTTGAGTCATAATTCTTAGTATGCTATGGATATAATCTTGTTATGAAGGATATTAATGATGACAAGAAAGTGTTGTATGCAATTGTGCAAAGGGTTGGTGTAGAGTTGTTGGTATAAGTTGAATATGAGCATGAATTTTGAGACTTAGTGGAATATGACTACTTGATTATGATGTTGTGGATGTTATTATAGTTGTTGGGGAGTTGTTTTGTGATATGGTGGAAGTCGATGAAACAGGAAAAATGCTGCCCAATTTTCGTTAACTCATGAATTATTCTAGTTTGAATTTAAGAGTGTCCTAAGGACTTAACCTTGGTATGAATCCTTTTAAATATAGATTCCTCAAGCTTTAGCGGTGAACGTTCAGTAGTAAGACGACATAAAGGTATGTAAGGTTAACCCTTCTTTCTTAAGGCATGATCCCATTGATGAATACCTTCATGTGAAATCCATAGTATCTTCCAAAATGATTTCATTCCTAGAATCACTAAGGCTCATAATTCTTGATATTCTCATGATACTATTGGCTCCATCCTGTGATATTTGATCCTTTAAGGAAAGATATAATGAAAGTAATAATGATTATAGTGTTATATATATATATATATATATATATATATATATATATGTATATATATATATATATGTATGGCTATCAAGTAACACCTAGCTTATATGGTTGGGTATGATATCTATTCGCGCGCGCACCACTGCAGCGGTTGGGTACGGATAACACCGAGCCTTGGTAGGGCCGCTGTATGTATAACCCGAGCCTTGATAGGGCCATGTATGTATAACACCAAACCTTGTCATGGTCGGATATGTCGACATCGAACCTCTATGGTCGGGTATGATACTACTATATATATATATATATATATATATATATATATATATATAAGTGTATGTAATGGAAGGTTCCTATTAGAAAAAGGTAAGTGAATGTGACAAACGTCGCTAGAGGTATAAATGGCTCTATCATTCCATGACACTTCTATCTTATGTTATTTTTCATGCTCCTATTTATGTTATCGATTATACCTTACATACTCAGTACATTGTTTGTACTAACGTCCTTTTATTTGCGGACGCTGCGTCATACCCGCAGGTGGACAGGGTGATAGACTTGATCCTTAGGCTGCTTGTTTAGAGACTACTTAGAGGAGCTCCACTTGATTCGGAGCTGCAGCTGTTGGTACTGTTCTTTTGTGTATATATGGGCATGGCGGGGCCCTATCCCGTCTATATGATGTTACATACTCTCTCTGGAGGCTCGTAGACAGTTGTGTATGGCTAGATGTCTCTTAGCCTTGTCAGCTTATATTCTTGTATATCATTTTGCTAGCCTTGTCGGCTTGTGTATATGTAAATGGGCATAATTGATGATGTTGCTATAAAAGTGCTCTTGCCCAATAAGATTTGTGTTATTGATGCACATGAATTGCGAGTTAACCATGTGGCTCACCTAGATATGATTGTGAAAGTATGATGTGAGGTGCTCGGGTAGGTTAGTTCCGGGTGCCCATCACGACCCTCCGGTTGGGTCATGACATTATCTTGGGTAAGTTTCTTCCAATTGAAATTTTTATTTCAAAACGGGTTTTTCAACATATTAAATTCATGGGTTTTCTTCATAATTGGGGGTTTTTACAAAATGTGAAATTAAGCTTATTTGGGATTAGATTCTTGTGAAACTTTGTATTTTGACTTCCTAAACTTTGGGTGAACCGTTTTCGACCTAAATATCTTATTTTGGCCCTGTGGGCCCGAGGTCACCTTTTTTAAAGTCATTTTTTATTTTGACTTAGAAGCATGGTAATATGGGTATCGTTTGTTCCATAATTCAATATAGATTAATTGCTTGGTAGACTTTGATTGATCTGAGGTGATTCGGAAAGGCAAGGCTCAAGTGGAATAGTTCGTGGCACGTGATCGGCTTCGAGGTAGGTTACGGCTTACTTATGTCTAGACTCTAATTAGAGAAACGCATATAGATAATAGATGTTGATGGGGAAAGCATGTTAGGCCTTCGGCATGGTTGTGGTGATAAATCCACAAGTTTGGCATGGATGTTGTTATGTGGGCTTGTCGCCATGTTTGTTATACTTGTGAATTGATTATATTCATCTCTGTCTCTTGATATCACACTTATCTCATGAAAAGGAAGGATAATGTTGATGAATTGAGTTTGATTTGCATTTTATGGCAAGTAATTGTTGAGATTATGATATGTTATGTTGCTGAGGTTGATATCATGCATGGCATGCATTCCATATTCATATGGTTGATTTGGTATGATTGTGATTGGTAATGATGATAAGTGAGAGAGTGTAGCCTCCGAGTTCTTAGCCGAGGAGCGTAAAAGAGAGAGAGGAGAGCTCGTGATCCGAGGTCATTACTGGAGCGAGATAAGTGCTCATGATTCGAGGTCATTTATCGGAGCGAGAGAGTGCTTGTGTTTGAGGTCATTTGTCTGAACGAGGGTACATGGACTTCGTGGGTCCCTCATGGGTCATGACTATGAGGCATTGCCCTTAGCATGTGTGTGCGGTTATGGAAAGTTGGCCAGGGAATCGCATTGCATCTACACTCATTCACCTATTTTAGACTATCTACTTGGCATTTCATTCATTCATTGCTATCTTATACTTGACACGTTTAGCAATGTACTTGAATGCTTATCTGTTCTACTTGTTAATTTCTTTTTATTTATATGTGTGGTCTAATCCTTGTCGGCCTATGATGCCTACGAGTACTTGTCTTGTACTCATACTACTCTTGTTGCACTTTTTGTTGAGTGCAGAGTTCATTTAGGGTTCCAGTTCTCGACCTCGCAAGTGATCCTGAGGCCACTTGCCGGAGATTCCAAGCTGACCTACTTACCAGATCTGCAGCCCGGACACTCCTCTTAGATATCGATCTTTTTAATTTCACAGACAGAATTATTCATACATTCTAGACTTGTATTCAGTTTTTGAATATTGTACTGTATTAGAGCTCTTGTACGAGTTCAAACTAAGTTTTTGGGTTATTATGTATTGAGTACTTCCGCACTGATTTCATTTATAAATTTAGATTGTTAGTATAATATTTGTCTACTTTTGCATTTTTGAATGTTAAATGAGGTAGTTTAAGGGAAGGGTTCACCCATTAGGGGGGATAGTGTGGGTGCCCGCATGACTTACGAGTTGGGTCATGACAGCTTGGTATGCTATTTAAAGATTTAAGAGAGATTTCATGACGAGTGTGGATCAATTGCTTTAGCTCGACGAAAACAAAACTAACAGATAGTGCAATTGGCCTTGGATAAGTTATGTTTTTCACAAAAATGCTTAGAATTGGCTCATTACAAGAACAATCCTTTTTGGTCAGAGGGACTCATGATTTAGACTTCGGTGTGTGACAACATGCTCTCTATGGCTTCCTGGTACTAAGGACAACATTGGAAGGTGTGAAAGAAAGATAAGTAGAATCAGGGTACTTTACTGGTACAAGTTGGGCAGTGGGATGTGGCTTTAACTTAAAGATCATGGCGACTAGGATGATAATTATGGAATTAACCAATTGCGTTAAGAATTATGGTTATAATCCAAATCAAATGGACCCGGATCAAAAGAAATCCTTGACTTCTACCTCTAAGACATTGGTTGTTTCCATCTATTTTGTTGTCTTTTATGGAAGAACGTGTTTGTTCAAAAGAGGAATGCATCTTGCATTTTTCCTCTGTTTTATTTCTAGTTATAAGGATTTAATAAACTTGATTATCTTTGTTTCAATGAGTTAGCTTTGAATCAATGTTGTTTGAAGTTTTCATAGTTGTCTGTTATGTGCTTAATAATAACTTTACTAGTTCATTCTCCGAAAGTTATGTAGAGAAATATTTTTAAGAGCTGTCAAAATGCTTCCTCATTTCTAAATTGGAATCAATTTATCGGGATATGTTTGTTGCTTTTTCTCCCTCTTGCTTAATCAATTTAAGTGTGTAATGAAGTTCTCTCTGGGGGAGAGAGAGAGAGAGAGAGAGAGAGAGAGAGAGAGAGAGAGAGAGAGAGAGAGAGAGAGAGAGAGAGAGAGAGAGAGAGAGAGAGAGAGAGAGAGAGAGAAGGATCTTAGGTTATTCTTTCCTTGACTAATTAAGACTCTGATTCTGCCTTTCTGCTCTCAAATTGGTTTAAACTCTAAATCCATATATTGTTTTCTTCATGTCTAAAACTTCTTGTAAGAACTAGTTTTTTTAACAACTTGAATATGAAATAATCCAGTTCCCTTCTCAATTTCTTCCAATGTTTAATAAACTAGCCTGACAGTTTATTTAAAAATATTTCATACTTGAATGGTTGCTTAGTAGTAATTAACTCTAATCTGCTTAGTTAAAGTGTTTTTGCTTAAATAGTTTAAGTGCCAAATTTCAATTGTTGTCTTCTTGAAATTTTATACCATTTTCCTTTACAGATGAATAGTTAAAGCTCAGTTCATGCACATGCACTTATCTATTGGCCATTAAGTATTTAGAATTAAGATTCTGATTTGTTGAAGTTCTTAAAGAGTGTTGCATTTCATGTTTTGTTCGAATCTTGTTAAGTAGAACTCGCAGTAGTTATTGTCACTTATATGAGGTAAGACCTTTCAAGCATAAATTTTCTTTTAAGTTAGTTATGATTTTTGGTTTTTTGAGTTCAAGTAACCACCAGGTTGTCTTAGAACTATTACTAATTCCTTTTCTTATGTTTATGACGCATGTGATGACCCGACAAGTCATCAAACTCAGCTATCCCTTTGCATCCGATTTTTGGGCCCGTGGCCCAATGTAATATTCTGCATTCAAGTTAGCCCATTTCTACAGCAATTTGTGAGCAGCAAAAGAATAGGGTCTAAGGCCCAAAGTATAAATCAGATGCAGCAACAAGGTCAAAAGGTCGGAGACGAGCTTAAGTCAATCTAGCTTCTTTCTCTATTTCTTTATATATTCTTGTGACATGTATTTCATATTATGTATAAAAAGCTAACATTATTGAAACCCTATAGAATGTGGTTGAAATTCAAAAGAGGCAAAATGATTCTAATGTCGTTAGTTTGGTAGATGACCCGTTTTCGAGACTTCATCCACCTTTCAAAACTGATTCTTTTTTTTTTTTTTTTTTTTAGAAATTGATCCAAGACAACCTTTGAAAGGTGAAACGGTTCTAGGATTTCTTTAAAATCACGAAATTAAATTTTGGATAAAAATGAACTTTAAACTGATTTTGTGTTTGTTTCAAAGTGTCAAAATAGTTGGGTTTTCAAAAGGACACAACAGATCATGAAGAGATTTTGTAATGTTTTTTATTTGCTTGACAAACCATGACTTTGAAAAATAAATGGGACACACTAAACCATTTTTAAGTTAATGACGTAAACTTACATTATTTTGGGTCAAGTTTAGTGGAACTCTACTCAAAGGAGATTTTGGGTGTGTTTTGGCCTAGAAAAAATAATGAAATGTTAAAACCCTTTTTGAATTATTTGTGTCAAACTCAACCAATTTTATCAAAATCAAATGATTTCACAAAGTCCTTTTTTAAATGTTTTCCTTCAAAACGTGCCATGAATGAACAAGGGCAAGACTACAAAATTTTCTTTGCTTTATAGATATCTCTTTAAGTTCATTTTCAAGCAAATACGTACTTTTACCACAAGTTTAAAACCCCTAGATCAACCGCATTATGGGATCACTTCTGAGGTGCCTAACACCTTTCTTGGGGGATCACTAGGACCCTTACCCCCTTTTTTGGTACTTTCTTAAAAGGTTTTCATAAAACAACCTTCATAAATAGTACCTAATTGCTATAATTAATTAGGTGGTGACTCTGTTAAACAAACCAACAAATATCGAAGTAATGATAGTAGCTTTTATGCCCACATAAAAGTGAACCGTAACACCCATCATCTGAAACTGTCACGACCCATTTTGCCTAAGTCGTGCAGGAACTTACCTTTCCCACCTCGATAAGCGAACCCTCAGCCCAACGATAGTAAAGGCACAAATAAATGAATCAATAAAGCGGAAGAGAGTAATTGACGTAAGTCTTACGATAATAATATAGAAGAAAATGCGAAAATAAGAAATACACCCAGGGTCTGGTCTAATCCATACAAGAGCATCTAAATGAAAATATACAAGTCTGGAATATAGTAATACATCAAATCTGTCTATATCTCAGAATGGAAAAGTAAGACATAATAAGAGGAGTCTTCAGGGCAGAGAACATCTCGTGCTCACCCTGGAAACTCAAAGCTATACTGATGGTGACTATCACCCACAGGAGATAGAAGCAGATCCAACCTGGAACTCTGCATTCATAAAAGAATGCAGCAAGTCCAGGCCAATACAAAACCGTTGTACTGATAGGTATCATCGGCCGACTAAGTATAGCTAACATAATTCAGACAATAAAGAAGGATAGGCAGATAAATCAAGTATAAGTCAAACACAACCAAAAAGAAGTATCCGTCATCACCTAGGTTGAAACATCTAAACCTAAGTATGCCAAGTCTCAATATATATCCAATCTGAAATCAACAACACAAGTAAAACACCGGTTCATCACAATATAAGACAAGATGCTATGCAATACAATGATGTAAGGATGCCAATGCAATGCAATGCAGTGTACACATGTACTCCGGACGGAAGTATCGACGTCCCAGTAGCACAACACATGAGGGACCTGAAAAGTCCATGTACTCACTCATCCACGATTCCGGGATAATCATCGGACATCGAACTCTCACATCACACAATCCACGATTTCGGGACAACTATCGGACATCAGACTACTCACATCACTCGCACACAATCCACGATTCTGGGACAACCATCGAACATCGGACTACTCATATCACTCTCATACAAACTGAGTTCTGCTCATCACAGTGTTTCATCAAGTATCAACAATGTATCAACAATATATCATAAGAGATGTGAATGTGTGCGATGTATGAGTCAACATGGGTGCGCCAACAATATCATGAAAGACTACACAAGTCATATAAAAACAGTATCCCCGAAATCAAATGCCAACAAGTGGGGCACCACAATATCATGAACAAGATATCTCAATAGTCTCCAATATCCACTACCACTATGCGGCATCAAGCCCAAAACAATAGGAAAACTCAATCACAACACAACAGGGTGGCTAGCCCCAATCACACAGCAGGGCCCAACCTAATACAATATCCAACCCAACTTCATATCCGAAGGTTTACATGCTTTCTCCGACAATATAATCTAAATATATGCTTCGCTACATGAAGTCTCACTAAGGGTAAGCCATTACCTACCTGGATCGCCGAACAACAATAGACCAACAATCACTCCTTAGCCTTGCCCTTCCGCTGAGCCTCAAGATTTTAGGTCAAAACCCAACCCTAGAATTTCGAGAAACGGGACCCACAAGGTCAAAATGGGAAATTCGGGGTTGAAATATCAAATTAAACACTAGGTGATCAAAACCCATCAACTAATTTCTAATTTAACTCAGAGGTTCACCCAATTTCAAAATTCAAGCAAAACCCCCAATTTTGGGTATAAACCCTAACTCTTATATTCAAGAATTTAACACTAATAATGGGAGATAAATGATTAACAACCTTAGATACATCATAATCTAGCATAAACCCAATCAATTTCATCATTAACAAGCCTAGATAGAAAATCCATCAAAACCCACTCTTAGTCTTCCATTACTAATAAACTAACAAGAAAGAGGGTTTCTAAGATGATTAGGATTATGAATTAGCAAGAAGGTTAGGAGGACTTACCAACAAGAATCTTCACCAATAATCCCCATGAATAGTTTCCAAGAGCACAAATTTTGGAATGGTATTAAATGATAGACTAAGGGCTTTTACACCTCATTTAATGAACTCACTGCCCGTCACCCGCTTCCGCGACGCTAAGGCCGCTCCAGCTGTGCCATGACGGTTACAGCGGTCATGCCCAATTGGCAAGGACCGCTCCAGCAGGAGGATGACCACTTCAGTGGTACTGCCGTCGCGGTGCTGGTCCGCCAAAGCGGGCACCAGACACCAGAAAGTTCTCCAAGTTTCACACTTCAACCCGAATTTTCGACTAATTCTCGAGGCCATCTGTACACAAACCACATACACAGACACATAAAAAACACACTACGAACGCATTTGTGGCCTCAAAATTTCCAACGGAGGTCTCGTTGACCAAGTCAACCCCCGATACCTCAATTCCAATTTCCCAACCTAAGTTGCAAAATGCATCTGAGTGCATTGGGAACTGAACCAGATATACACACAAGTTCTAAATGACCATCCGGACCATTCGAAATTGATAGATTTTGGAAAAAGGTCCGTTTAACCAAAAGTCAACTTTGAGCCAACTCTTTTCGCTTCAAGTCCGTATTTCACAAAAAGTCGCCCGAATGAAATCTAGACACCGCGGGAAGCATGTCAACAGTCCCCTCAGGTCAAAAATGAGCTAACCAAGCTTGGAAAGGGGAGAAAATGTTAGAAAGACTATAACGACCAAACGGACCGTTACATCAGATACCAATTAAATCATCGCTCGTCCTCTAGAGAAAAAAGAAAAAGAACGGGGAAGTACCTGAATCAGCGAACAACTCGGGATATCGGCTACGCATGTCGGACTTAGTCTCCCAAGTAGCCTCCTCAACAGGATGATGCTTCCATCGCACCGTCACAGAAGCAATCTCCTTTGACCTCAACTTCCAAACCTGCCTATCCAAAATAGCAATACGCTTCTCCTCATAGGTCAAATTCTCATCAAGCAATATCAAATCCAACGAACAATGTAGGTACCGTCAGCATGGTACTTCTTCAGCATCAAAACGTGGAAAATCGGATGAACTCCCGCTAAGCCTGGCGGCAATGCCAACTCATAAGCTACATCACCCACACAGTCAATAATCTCAAATGGGCCAATATACCTAGGGCTCAATTTGCCCCTTTTCTCGAACCTCATAACACCCTTCATGGGTAAAACCTTCAATAGAACCTGATCCCCAACAACAAACTCTAGATGTCGGACCTTCCGGTCCGTATACATCTTTTGTCAACTCTGAGCTGCCAAAAGATTGGCCTGAATAACTCTCACTCTATCAAAGGACTCTCTCAACAGATCATTACTCCAAGGTCAAGCCTCAAACCCATCAAACTAGCCAACCAGAGATCTACATCTCCTACCATATAAAGCCTTAAAAGGCGTCATGCCAATACTCGAATAATAATTGTTATTGTACGTAAACTCTGCCAATGGTAAGTGTTGATCCCAATGTCACGACCCAACCTCATGGGCCGTGACCGGTGTCCTAACTGGACACCCATACGTACCTACCTAACCGATCCGGCATACCACATAGTTAATCCGATTGATCATACATAAATTCGTACAGATATAAGGTACTTCGCATGAAAATATATACATACATAAACATACTTAGACCTGTACACTAGCCGCTGAGGCTACCATAATGCATGCAGTCGCAAACTCGAACATACGTACTCGACCAAAGTGACAACCCACAACCCACAAACATGTCATGCCTCTAACATACGTAACGTAATCGAAGACGGACGGGGGGCCCCGCCTTACCCAAATGATCATATATACGTAACAAACGACAACGAAGATATATACCAAAAGTATCGCTCCGATCAAAGGAGCTCTCCAAACAAACAGATCGACGACCTAAACCGCGCGGCGTATCGCGCGGCGCGTTCGTACCGTGGGCATGTAAACGGCCCCCCGAAGAACAAGGGGTCGCACGAAGATGTACCGAGTATGTAAAGCGGAAACATAACATACATAATTAAAATAACCGAGTCGATATGTAAAATCGTAACGTACGTAAGTACCGAAATAGGGCGGACGTAATCGGATTCATAGCGGAGTCGACACGTAAGCGTACGTACGTACTCGTACGTAACCGTAACTCAAATGTATGACGACGAGAATCGTGTCCGAATCGTATTTTCGAAGTGTGACAGTGTAGTTATGATCCAAATCGGACATACAATCGTAATACGTAATCATGCATGCGAGTCATAATCATATACGTACATACATACCGTATATCAAATCCCAATCACATACGTACGTATCCCGCCCTTTAATAAGGGACGCGGTACGTAACCCGCCCTCGTAGTACGGACGCGGTGGACAGACATGTAATCGATCAAACGCCATCCCGGCCGCCATCTCCGTAATATCACATAATCGGATCATAATCGATCATATCGATACGTACGTATCCCGCCCGCACACCCGAGGGACGCGGTGAACAATGCAACGAAGGTGCACGACCACGTAACTGCCGGCCCGGCGCAGTGAAGGAAGCGTTGAGGCATCCACGAACAGAAAAATGAGAAACCATATGCATACAGACCGACATACAGACTTAATAAAACCGAAATAGTTCGTAAAAACGTATCAAATCGTAGTAATCGATTATATCGAACGTAGTGTCCGTAATCGTTCCGTATATCAGACTAATATCAAGATTCAGATAGATGGTCATAATACGCATTAGATAGCGGACGGAAACATAATTAAGAGTTACTTATGAGGAACGGACATAAATAGATCAATTTGAGCCATACCGGGAATATTAGGGTTTTGTGGGCCCACCTCGGACCCAAACATAGTAGAATACATAAATTACGGATAACAAACCTTAGGGAGTCGTCCATAACCATCTTAGAGTGTTTTGACTCCCTTTATGGAAGTTGCGTACTCATAGGTCAATTTAGAGGAAATTGGTTCAATCTTACTGAATGATTTGGCGCTATTTTCAATCTCAAATTCCGAGAAGCAGAAGTACAATCGAGGCTCACTTTCAAGCCTGTTACCCTCAGAACATGCCAAAGAAAGATAGGGAATGCTTTACATACCTTGATTGTGCCTTACGCTCGTCCAATCTCAATTCCCGTTTCGTCAGAAATCTGCAAATGGTCACTCTTACCAGTTACTATTCATGCAAGTTAACATTTACATCTTTGGGTTATACTTGGCTACCGAAATTTTGGCAGCACCTCCCCTATAAATATGGCACCCCCGAGATTCAACTCGGCTCAAAACAACCAACAACAACCCAACAACAACATCAATAACAATAACGATTTTTATAAGTCACAACTTAACACAATTAGTCTACTTTCCGACATAATGCAAAAATCCTCATTTCAACTTCACACTTTCGATCCAATATCGACGTTTTCATGTTCATCAACCCACCAAGATCACTCCGAAAACATTTCATATCATTTTACGAAATATTCACAAAATATGCAAAATGTACAAGTTTTCCACCAAAATCATAATCCATTCAAAACCTCCAAATCTCAACATAAATATTCACGACATATTTTTATCATCCAATTTCACTTACAACAACCACCATGTTCATCTTACAACTTCATTTTTCTCAATTACATAATATATAATAAATTCATATACTTTCCGACAACAACTTAACGACAATTTTTTTTCATGTTAACCTAAACCATTATTCTTCCATCTTCATCACAAGACTTCAACAACACAATTGACATGCTAAATAATTTAATTCAATTTCATTTCATACCAAACACCACACGGCCACATTCTATAATTTCCAACTTCCATGAATTTCATAACTTTCACTTCCAATACAATTTCTACCATAACCACAACTAGATTATAACATGAATTCAAATCGTCATAAACATGCAATATATATATATACACACGGCCTCCTTCCTATAACACACCCACTTTGCAATCTTCCATATTTTCATGAATTCTTCTCATTTCTACACACTACATCATAAACCAAACTTCATAACATAAGAAAATGAATTAATTCTTACCTTTTCTCAACTCTTCCACTTGCCACAAATGGTAGTTTCTTGCCAAAATAATTATTCCACGTGGTAGAGCACCTTGAACTTAGTAAGGATATAAAAGAATTACAATTTTTGAATCAAAGTAGAGAGCTTGGAAATTTTTTTCTTCTTTTTCTCTTTGGCCGTGACCCTTTCTCTTCTTGCTCCTCTCTTTCTTTCTTTTTTTTGTTCTTGAATATTCTTGAATGAAAATGAAGAATAGCTCCCCTTTTTATTCATTTTTTTCCACATGGATGAATTCTCTATGGGCTTGGGCCAATTTTTTCCCTTTTTCTCTAGCCATGGCCGGCCACCCTATGGGTTTGGGCCTCTTATTTTAATTTTTTTCCAAGCCCAAATCATCATAATTCTTGTTTTGAAATTCCCGAAACAAATTTTCAAAATTCCAATTTTGCCCTTATGCCTTCTTCGGTGTTTTCACATTCAAGCTTCCACATCCGCCACACACCTACTAAGGAAAATTCAAACATGGCCTTCTTTCTCATAAGTCACAATTATTTCGAATTTTCCGATTATGCAAAAAGGCGGGATATAACACCCAATGACCACCAAAATCAATAACACACACTCTCAACATGTCCTCGAGCACCTGAATGGCTCGCTCGGACCGGCCATCGATCTGGGGATGAAAAGCTGTACTGAGATCCAATCGGGTACCCAACTCCTCATGAAAAGCCCTCCAGAATTGGGAAGTAACGATACTACCTCGATCAGATACGATAAAATAGGAACCCCATGCAATCTCATAATATCCATAATGTACAACATGGCTAACTTCTCTACGGTGTAGGAACCCTGAACTGGAACAAAGTGAGCGGACTAAGTCAACCGATCAACTATCAACCAAATAGAATCAAACTTGCCCAGGGTCTTCGGAAGACCCATAAAAAAATTCATGGCAATCCTCTCCCACTTCCACTCGGGAATGGGCATCCTCTGAAGCACACCGCCGGATCGCTAGTGCTCATACTTTACCTGCTGACAATTCCCACACTTAGCCACGAAATAAAATAAATCTCTCTTTATCCGACGCCACTAATAGTGCTGTTCCAAATCACAGTACATCTTAGTTACCCCCGGATGAATGGAGTAGTGAGAGCTATGAGCTTCAGACAAGATCAACTAAATCAAATCTCCAATACAAGGAACGCACACGCGTCCTTTAATCCTCAAAATGCCCTCAGAATTAATCACGGCCTTCTTGGCCTCACCCCTCAAAACTCTATCTTGAATCTTGCTCAACTGAGCATCCTCAAACTGATGAGTCCTGATCTGGTCCACTAAGGATGACCTCGCCTCTACACAAGCCAAAACCCTACCTGGGGCTGAAATATCAAGGCGGACGAAACTATTGGCTAGAGTCTGAACCTCTATGGCCAACGGGCGCTCGGAAACAATCAAACGAGCTAAACTCCCCATACTCACTGCCTTGCGACTCAAGGCATCAGCCACTACATTGGCTTTTCCGGGATGATAAAGAATAGAGATGTCATAGTCCTTCAGGAGCTCCATCCATCAGCGCTACTTGGAATTAAGATCTCTCTAGGTAAACACATGCTGAAGACTGCGGTGATCGATGAAAACCTAACAATGGACACTGTACAAATAATGCCTCCTAATCTTTAATGCAAAGACCACAGCCAACAGCTCTAGATCATGGGTAGGGTAATTCTTCTCATGAATCTTCAACTGATGGGAAGCATAAGCTATCACTCTAGCCTCCTGCATCAACACAGCACCCAAACCCATACAGGATGCATCATAATATACCGCGAAATCCTTACCCGCCACGGGTAATGCTATGATCAGGGCTGAATCAAAAGAAGCTTGAGCTTTTAAAAGCTCTCCTGACAATCATCGGACCACTGGAAAGGAACATCTTTCTGAGTCAATCAGGTCAAAGACGAAGTAATAGTTGCAAAACCCTTCACAAAACGACGGTAGTAGCTGGCCAAACCCACAAAACTACAAACCTCAGTAATGGTAGTGGGCCTCACCCAACCCCTCACAGCCTCAATCTTCAGTGGATCAACTATAATCCCATCCTTAGACACAACATGGCCCAAGAATGCCACAGACTCAAACTAGAACTCACACTTAGAAAACTTAGCAAGTAGGCTCTGCTTCTTCAACAACCCAAGAGCCGTACGAAGATGGCTCTCATGCTCCTCCCTACTCTTGGAATACACCAAGATATCATCAATAAACACGATGACGAAGGAGTCAAGGAATGGCCTTAAGATGCCATTCATCAAAGTCATAAATGCGGTCGGGGCATTGGTAAGCCCAAAAGATATCACTAGAAACTCATAGTAGCCATATCTTATCCAAAAGGCTGTCTATGGAATATCTTCCGCCCTGATCCTCAATTGGTGGTAGCCTGAATGCAAGTCAATCTTCGAAAATACTGAAGCACCCTAAAGCTGGTCAAATAGATCATCAATACGAGGCATAGGGCAATTGTTCCAAATGGTAACCTTGTTCAGCTAGCGATAATCAATGCACATCCTTATGGTCCCATCTTTCTTCTTCACAAATAACACAGAAGCACCCCAAAGGGAGACACTCAGTCTAATGAACCCCTTTCTCAATAAATCCTGTAACTGTTCCTTAAGCTCTCTCAACTTGGCAGGTGTCATCCGATATAGCGGAATAGAAATAGGGCAAGTGCCCAGATCCAAGTCAATACAGAAGTCAATGTCGCGATCGGGTGGCATACCTGGCAGATCCGACGGGAATACCTCCGCGAACTCACTCACAATAGGAATGGACTCTAGGGGTGGAGATGCAACAGTCATGTCAAGCACACGAGCCAAATAGGCTAAACACCCCTTATTTATTAACTTCTTCGCCTGAAAGAAGGAAATAATTTTCTTCGGAGCGGGACTAGGAGTACCCCTCCACTCAAGCCTAGGAATGCCCGGCATAGCTAAGGTAACTGTCTTGGCGTGATAGTCCAAGATCGCGTGATAAGGAGAAAGCCAGGACATACCCAAAATAATCTCAAAGTCCACCATATCAAGAATCATCAAATCTACCCAAGTGTCATACCCCATAAAAGTAACCAAACATGACCGATAAACTCGATCCACAATAACAGAATCTCTAACCGGAGTAGACACATGAACAGGTATATCTATGCTATCACAAGGCAAATCCCAACCAACGGCATGATATGCAACCACATATGAATAAGTGGATCTAGGATCAAACAACACAGATGTTGCTCTATGACGGACAGAAATGGTACCTGAAATCACAGCATCTAAGGCCTCTTCCTCGAGCCTACCCGAAAATTAGTAACAATAGGCCCCACCACATCCCGTTTGCCATCTCTAACTGCCTAGGATCTATTTCTAGAACCATGAGAACCACTGCGGGGTGACTGAGCTCCGCCCCTCTAAGAAGCATCACCTCGACCAGACGATGTCAGAGTCCTCGGTGGCTGAGAATCCCGCATGGGTCGGGGATATCTCCTAGAAACATGCCCAACCTCTCCACAAGAATAACAGGTCAGAGAAGTCGAAGGCTGACAAACTGAAACTGAGGACTCGGATAAAATAACCCTGTCTACCGATTGGGAAAATGAACTCTCGGGGGCTCTCTGTCTAGGTGGCTCACTGGGGGAAGCCGGCAAAGCTGACTACACAGGGCGGCCGAAATATGGCTGATACGGTCTAGATGACTAACCAACTCCCCTCAAACTAGAACAACCATAACTCCCAGCCTAACGCGGTCTCTTATTACCACCACTAAATACACGGTCCTTAGCACTGTCAACCAAAGAAGCATGCTCGACGATGGACTGGAAGGAAGCCCCCATAGCCTCTATCTAAAGGCAAGAAATCTGAAGAGAACCGACTAGCCCCCCCAACAAAACGCCTAATCTTGTCAGCCTCAATAGGGATCAGATGTCACGACCCAATCCCGTAGGCCATGACTAGTGCCCGAGCTGGGCACTCGTACACACCTGTTAACTACAATCAGACCATAGCTAGCATAACAAGAGCTTATACATACAGAAAAGTGAGACGTCGCCCCAAAGCTATCACATATATACATATATACACATCGCAGTCACAACTTTCCGCAGATAATGTCGTGCATAAGCCGGCAAGGCTATCATAATACAGGGTGACGTCCAAAACACAAATCACACAGATATGCTCGAATGTAAGTAACTACCCACAACCCACACATATGTATCTACAGACCTCTAAGAGTAATAACAGAATCATATGACGGGACAGGGCCCCACCGTACCCCTAAATACGCATACATATACACAACAAAAGTGTCTGTACCAAAATATAGGCTCCGGATCAAGGGAGCGCTCCAAGGTAGCTGAGTGAAAATCCTAAACTGGCGGATCACTAAAACGAGTATCTGTACCTACGGGCGTGGCCCCCCGAAGAAAGCGGGTCAAGACATTTAAATACGTACCGAGTATATAAAGCATGAAATACGTAAAACGGGGTCATAACCGGAGTAAGGAGGCGTAAAGTGAGCATAATAACCGGAATACCAAAATGCTTGCATTTGAAATACAAATCATGCATAAGAAGTACAGAAATCAAGTATAATAACCAGAATGCCAAAATGCTTACTTTTGAAATACAAATCATGCATAGTAATAGTAGAAAGCATATCCGGCCCATTATAGGACTCGGTGAAAGTGGTCGCCACCCCGTCCTTGGCGCCACAACACATCATACTCCAGAACACATCATAACGCTATAACACATCATAACGCCATAACACATCATCATATATATATATATACCGTACCCGGCCCTCAGCATGAGGGACTCCGGTGAACAACGCAAAGGAAACTGTGCACGAATACATACCCGGCCCGGGACTCGGTGAAAGATATAATAACAGTATGCACGAGCAGAGTAGTGAGAAACCATATGCACATAAATCATCTTTTAAGACTCGATAGATAAGTAGACAAATCAACGCTCGAGTATCAAATGATAGTCATGTTAAATTCGCTCTAAATGCCATTAGTACCATATTAAAGAGAGTCTTAGAGATCGTAGACATGTATCAAACCAATCCGAGCCCGCCCATGAAAGTTACGGGCATTACTCATTATGGAATCTTCTACGAACGTATCGAACCGATCCGAGCCCGTCTATGAAAGTTAGGGACCTTATTCCACATAGAATCCTTTAAGAACAAAAACTCTTTATGCAACATTTACTATCCAATCATACAAAAGACACAAGGACCATAGCTCGACTATATTAGAAATGCTAACATCAAGAAGTGAATAAGAATCGTAGACATGCTCGGATCTTATTAATAGAGTTACCCCGAGGCTCGCATCATAGCTTACTTACAACTAAGACATGCCAAAAGAAAGAAAGGGTAAGCTTTACATATCTGTTCCACCTCTTATTAGCTACGCTTATTCGACCAAGCTCGCAAGTCTACATTTAAGAGGATTTACACAATCATTAGACTCATTATTACACGCTTGTCTTAGTCCTTCAAATAAATTCATTTATAGTCTGCCGAAATTTCGACAGCATCTCCCCTATTTTATATGCCTAGCCCGAAATTTCAATTCAATAACCAACAACATCAACAAAAATACCAATAGTAATAACATCATTTCCAACACAACATATGCCATAAAACAGCCCACACACTTTTTTTTCCATTTTCTCAACCAACCAACTTGCGATACGACTAATTAATAACTTTATTTCCGTAAGGAAGCCGAAATTAATACCAACAACATCGATAACAACATATTCAATATCCTACAAAATAAATACATATATTTTTATCCAAATTTCTCTTCAAGCCTAAATTCATAATCCGACCACACCAACAAACGAATTTATCATACTATTCCCTCCGTTCTAATCCGTTAAAACTCTGAATAAACTTGTTAACAATGAAAAGGAACCTTAATCTTACCTCAAGTGTGCAGCCACCATGTCCACCCCTTCTTCTTGGTTGATTTTTAGCTCAAATTGAAGGCAACGCGACGTACGACACTTCTCTCTCTTCATGGGCTTAATTCGGGGCTCGGATTTGGTCAAAATTGGTTTTTCTCTCTAGGCTCTCCTCTCTTTTCTCCAGAATTTTCTGGGTGTTTTGGTATGAAAAATGTGCAGAAAAGGCTGAAATTTTACTTAAAAAAAGGTGTGGGTAATGGGCCCGACCCGGTTGGGCCTCGGGTTGGGCCCAATGACCTTTCTGCCTTAAAACGTCCATATCTCCTTATCCCGATGTCTCTTGTGAACCCACGACCTATGGTTAGAAATCTATTTCAATTATCTACAACTTTAATTCTGGGAGTTTTCCCAAATTCCAAACTCATAATACCGTTTTGGCCCCTCGAAGTCAGATCACCTGAAAACGTTTTCTTAAATCGTCCTTTTGGAGGGCTTACACTCATTTTTGGCTTATGGGTCCTTCTTAGGACTTGCACAACTTCACATGTACTACCCATATATCTTTTCATATGTCCTTTATAAAATTCTGACATGTGGGCCCCACCTTAACTTATGGTTACGAGGGCTATCATCAGGTAACTTGTTAACTGATTTACTCCATACGATCTCCAATGTCATATGTACACTCTTATACGCAGATAATATAATCTTCACCCCTAATTCTTGTATAACTCTGCTCTCCCTTGAGCTCGTACTAAGCCATCGACAGTCTTGGTAACGCAAACTTTCCGGGGTGTAACATCTTTCCCCCCTTTAAAAACATTCGTCCTCAAAATGTTGCAGTTTACAACCCACGATGCCATCTTTGCATTTACCCCTTCGGTGCCACCTTGAGCTATCTTTTTGTACGCGTTGATCTTAGATATCCAATGTACTGGGTTTTTGTGCTACCATTTACTCAGGCTCTCCAATCCTTACACCCTTGCCGCCATTTCTTTTACCCCTGCCTTCCAAAGGTTTAAACTAGTCTCGTACTCTGCCCATGATCCCGTTCCCGGGTACATTCCTTTATCGGATCATTCTTCCTTTAATACTATCATAATTGATGCATTATTGCATCATTTTTTTTTCTACGGCTTCGGTCATTTAGTTGTTCGCCTCTTCGTTTGTAGTCTCCCACTCGGGTGATCATACCATAGTAAGCATCGTAGTTATTCCAATATCTTGTCAATCTTTGCCCCTTCATTGGGATACCATTTAATTCCTTTTATTCCTCACAAATTAATTTCAGTTCGATCCTAAGAGATACCCTTCCATCACTTTATTCCTTCGTTGATTAACCCTTAGATCTTATTGACTTGCTTCCACAAAATTCTTCACTTTGAACCACATTTGTTCTTCATATATGAATGGGTTTAGGACCTTTGCACTCTATTCACTCGCTTCCTCCTTATGATTCTTACCTTACGGTGCCTTCAAAACAAATCCACACTTCGATCTTCAATCCTTACTTTCAATTTTAAGCCCAATACGTTTCTTTTCATCGATTCACTTAATGTCCATACCGAAATGGATAACGATAACAACTATATCATTTCCGTATAACTCTTACTTTTTGCTTTAGGATCTATAATTGTCACATCTTAGGATTCGTCGTTCCAATCTCTACACTTATACTTTCCTTACTTGCTTCCCCCCTTTTTGGGGTCTTACTTATATCATTCGCAAATCCCTTGCCTCACCTTCAATCCTGAATTCATGTATCCCTTTCCTCAATTCCCTTTTCATACTACATCATATTCATGCTATTTCCCATAATGTATAGTTGAAATAATTCATGCGCGGAATCTTAACATACTCATCTTGCAGTAGCGTAATTTAGTAGTATAGCCAATGTAGCAATCCAAACAAAGGATGTATTTTACTTAACTCAACCGTTAATTATGGGTCAATGTTTACCTCTGCTCCAATTAACATGTCACGACCCAACCCCGTATGCCGTGACTAGTACCCGAACTGGACACTCGTACATACCCATTGACCAAAAATAGCATACAAATAACTTATACATATATAAGGTCGACGTCGACCATATGTCGGCATAATCGATCTTATACATACGAGAAAAGTGAAACGTCGCCCAAAGTCGTCACATATATATATATATATCGTCATCACAACTTCCGCGTATGATATCGCACATAAGCGTTAGCAAGGCCGTCATAAGATAAGGGACGTTCAAATCACTAATCACACGTACACACCGAATGTTGACTACCCACAACCACACACATATGTCTACGTACCTCAAGAGTAATAACGAGAATCATATGACGGACGGGGCCCCGCCGTACCCATGAATGGACATATACATATGCATCGGAAGAGTCCGTACCAAACATAAGCTCCTAATGGGCGGAGCGCTCCAAATACCGAATGAAAATCCTAAGCTCAGCGACCATCAAAATGAGTATCCGTACCGCGGGCATGAAACGCCCCCGGGAAGAAAGGGGTCGCATTTAAATATGTACTAAGTATGCAAAGCATGAAGTACGAGAACAGATCATAATCGGAACAAAAGTATTTAAAATAAGTGCGTAAAATCCGAATACCAAAATGCTTACTTTTAAAAACACAAATCATGCAAGGGGCTCAGGGAATATGGTCGCCCACCCGTCATTGGCGCCATAACACAGCATAACACCAGAGGATTTCCTATCTCCGTAACCCAACATATCTCCATAATACATCATAACGCCATAACACATCATAACACCAAAACATATACGGAACCCGGCCCTCTAGCGAGGAGCTCGGCGAACCACAACACATCATACTCCGGAATATATCATAGTGCGCACGACTACATAACCGGCTCGGGACTCGGCGAACCATAACACATCATACTCCGGAATATATCATAGTGCGTACGACTACATAACTGGCCCGGGACTCGGCGAAAGATACAACAGGATGCACGAGCAGAGTCGTGAGTAACCATATGCATAAAAATCATCATTACAGACTCAATAAATAAGTAGACTAACCATACTCGGGGGTCGGAATAATAGCCATACTAAGTTCTTTCAAAAGTCGTCAGAACTATACAAAGGAAAGTCGCGGGGCCCACGGACAAGTATCAACTCAATCTGGGCCCGCCTAAGAAAGTTAGAGTCATTATATGCTACAGAACCTTCTACGAGCATATCGAGGCGATCCGGTTCTGTCTATGAAAGTTACGGCCATTATTAGACATAGAATCCTTTAAGAACAAAAATCTTTATGTAACATTTGAAATCCAATCATACCAAAGACATAAGGACCATAATTCTACTACATTAAGAAGGCCAACATCAAGAGGTGAATAAGAATCGTAGACATGCTCGGATCGTAAGAATAGAGTTAGCCCGAGGCTCGTATCATAGCTTACCTACAACTAAGACATGCCAAAAGAAAGAAAGGTTAGGCTTTACATACCTCGTCCGCTTCCTAAGCTAATCCAAACTTAAGTCTCGGGCTCCCCAAGATCTAAAATAACGTCATTAGGCACCAAACATTAGTCATAAGCACTTAGAAATCCAACCCCAAACTAGCACTTTATTTACAGAAATTTGGGCAGCATTTCCCTTGTAAATTCAACAACCCCGAGAATTCAACTCGGCCAAATCTTCAACAACAATACCAACAATCATTCTAACAACATCAACAATTAATTCAAAATGCATTCTAATGTTAGTAACTCTTCTCTACATAATTCGACAACATTCCATTTATATTCAAATCAACCACATATAATCAAGCCAACACCAATGGTCACACGTTCAATTGCTAATCCGAAACCATTTAAACAAAACTCAAGAACATTTCAAACAATCCACACAATATTCAAATGGCCTAACCAATGTGCAACATCACCCGATACCTCCCAATTTCCATAGGAACAACAAAAACACATTTCTTTCTTCCAAATTTATGAACTATGCCAACAATCCACACATTAACAACTTCATTCTCATAAATACAAAAAAACCATATTACAATCATATTAGCTCTAAACAGCTCCCCAACGATTTCACCTTTAACTTGAATCATTAAATCTTCATTTTCATCA
>NC_081348.1:67460866-67493783 GCF_029784015.1 Lycium ferocissimum | reverse complement strand
GAGCGCTCCCCTTTTCCCGGACCCTATATTTTGGGTACAGAGACTTTCGTTATATATGTGTATGTATATGTCTCTTCGAAGTACGGCGGGGCCCGTCCCGTCATATGATTCGTTATTACTCTTAGAGGTCGTAGACACATATGCGTGGGTTGTGAATAGTTGCTTGTTTGGTTATATACGTGTGATTTATGTTTTACAGGCGGTCCCATTCGCTTGTGGCCTGCCGCTTCGCGTGCGGTATATATGTATATATATGTGACAGTTTTGAGATGACGTCTGACCTTTTTATATGTATGAGTTGTTTGTATGCTGATTATGGTTAATAGGTGTGTACGAAAGTGTCCGGCTCGGGCACTAGTTACGACTGCGGGGGTTGGGTCGTGGCTTGATTGAGGATATGCTTATAGCGATCATGGAAAGGAATTAAGACGGATGGTTGAAGAAACGTAACCGTTAAGAATATGGATTTGTCGATGGCAATCTTTTCTTGAATAAGCAACAAGACATTAGTATAAGAAAATTTATGATGAATCGGAAAGCTTACCGATGAATTACGGATAATCTAGCACATATCTAAGCTCAACAAGTACAAGTAGGGATAGCCAAGATAGCATCGGAGTCAACACAAAAGAAGGTGTTGTATTCGAGCAAGGGAAGTAATCCGTTAATAAAGAAATGAGGAACGAAGAGGAAGGACGCTCGCAGGACGGCGAGTAACCGTGGCGTGGCTAGTTAAACCACAAGAAGGAAGGCAGAATGAGAATGGAGTACTAGCTAACTTGTATACATGAAGATTGAAGACTGTATGACTCACAAATGAATTTGATAAGGAGCTAAGAAAGAGCAGGACGAAACGGACCAAATTATAGTATAAGTATATGGTATTCAAACAAAAATTCAATAAGGATATTGAGGATCGGCGCACTACAACATTCGAGGACGAATGTTTTTAAGGGGGAAAGGATGTTACACCCCGTATCTTCGAAGAAGCACCTATCAAATTTGAAACATAAGTACGGCCGAGTTATGGTTAAGTAAAACCACTTTGGAATGTAAGGAGCAAGCATTATTAAGTATATTTAATGAGTGAAGGATGTATATAAGGTATACCGAAAGGTTTTATAAGGAAATGAGTGGAAGTAATGGAGTAGTACGACTTTGGAGAAAGGATGGGTGAAGTTTGTGTGTGAAAATTTTGATCCAACTTGGGGGACGAATATCTCTTCGCATATGAAGTGTTTTGAAGTGAAACAAAAGCCTAAAATGAAGTTCGTCGAGTGTAGTTTCCAACGCAATAAACCGCTCATCGATAAGACATCAGAGTAGAGAATTATGGATGTTACAAGTTCGGCTGACAAAGTAGAAACGCGTGCTATAGTACCGCTACGGTACCGACTTGCTACGATCTGCACTGGCCGACCCCGACTCCGAATTTGACCCTTATATAAGGGGTAAAAACCCCCTTTTTCACCAAATTTTAGCCCCAAAAATTTCGGAAATCAGTAGGGAGAGTGAGGGTACCAAAAAGTGAGCAATTTTCAAGTGACGGAATATTAGTTTAGGTCCGGATAACGCGTGGTTGTGATTCTAGTATTATTTTACGATGGATTTTAGCGTGTATATTGAGGATATTGCTTTCTTAACAAGAAAAAAAAGGTATGAATCTTTCTCTTTTGGTATTATTTAAGGCTTATTCTCGGAGACAAAGTCGTTAAATAATTGTGTAGTAAGTTGGTTAGTTATGGAAGTTGGAAAACAGCGTGTGGGCTGTTTTATGGTACATATTGATTTTGGAAATGATATTATTGATGTTGGTATGGTTGTTGTTGTTATTGTTGTTGTTGGTTGCTGAATTGAGATTTCGGGCTAGGCATATAAACAGGGGAGATCTTTACCCCGATTTCCTAGGATATAAAATAGTTTAATTTGAAAACTTAGGACAAGTGTACGGTGATGAGTCTAACGTTAGTGTAATTTCTCTCGAATGTAGATTTACGATCTCGGGCGGATAAGCGTAACTAGTAGGAAGTCGAACAGGTATGTTAAGGCTCGTCCTTTTCTTTCAAAGGCATGATTCCTATGGTATGATTCCATAAGTGTTTTCATAACCTCCTTGATTTCAAAGCTAGAAGTTTATGACTCTTAAAGCTTCTTATGATATTAAGAACGAGAATGTTTTTGTGAGGATTACGTTGAGCATAATTTTATGCTTAAAGGTTTCAAATATGATTTCAACGATGATATGAAAATGTTAAGCTATTTCATGATTTTCTCGATTTATTTCATTGTTGTTGATCTCACCTTATAAATTGTTCCTCTAAGGTGGGATAGAGCTATAGTTTTCATTTGAACTCTTATGCATGCCATGAGTATAATATATGTATATGGCTATTTTGTGACATTACAGAGAGCTCTATTATTTCATTTTGATTATGCACTAAACTCATTTTTATTCTTCATGTATATATACGACACAGTTGACAAGGGGTGACGCTGTGACCTTTGTTGTGTATTACAAGGCCCAGTTGACAGGGGGTGATATTGTGGCCTTTGTTGTGATGTGTATATATATGGCACAGTTGACAGGGGGTATGCTGTGGCCTTTGTTGTGATGTGTATATCTATGGGACGGTTGACGGGGTGTCTTGTGGCCTTTGTTGTGATGTGTGTATATATATGGCACAGTTGACAGGGGGCGTGTTATTGTTGTGATGTGTATATATATATGGCACAGTTGACAGGGGGTGTGTTGTGGCCTTTGTTGTGATGTGTATATATATGCATTGACGGGGGGGTGTCTTGTGGCCTTTGTTGTGAAGTGTATATATATGGCACAGTTGACAGGGGGTGTGCTGTGGCCTTTGTTGAGATTTGTATATGTATGGCACAATTGACAGGGGGTGACGTCGTTGTTGTGATGTGTATATATATGGTACAATTGACGGTGTATTCGTGGCCTTTGTTGTGATATTTCTATGGATATATGTGTTTCTTTGATATAGCTCTACTGATGCATTTATTTTGCCCATTCATTGACATGTCTCAAATGTCTTCCAGGATTTTATGTATATATTGATTTCATGCCTTACATACTCAGTACACTATTCGTACTGACCCCTTTTCTTCGGGGGTTGCGTTTCATTCCTACAGGTGCAGACGCTCAGCTTGGTTATCCTTTGGCTTAGGACTTACCCCTACCCGCGCTGAGAGCTTTATTGTTCGGGCTTGAGCTATTTTGGTACTGACCCTTTTGACATAGACTTTGTTATACTCTTAGAGGTCTGTAGGCATATGTGGGTTGTGTATGTACGATTTGGTCAGCTATATCGATGTAGTTCGTCTTGAATGTTCCCGTGTATAGTGGCAGCCTTGTCGGCTTGCATATTTGTTATGTTTTGGTTAGCTGTGGCTTCTCAGGAGACGGGTTCTTTTTGATGTATTACATGATGAGTTCATAGCATGTTTTTACAAAGTGTCATATTGTTTTCAGTTTCAGTCTGATTATATCTAGCAGGCCGTATACGGGTGCCCAGCTCGGGCACTAGTCATGGCCCATCGGATTGGGTCATGATATTAAACCCTTCTGGTAAGGCTAAATCTGGATGCATACACAGGTTATCATATCTTAGGCTTAGGGAGGATTCATTTGGGACATTTGGAGCGAATAATGATACTTGGTGGGTGGTATGATTGAGCAGGGCAGTGGTGGTCTGCCCAGTTGGAGGAGCTATAGATGTACTTAGTTCGCCAGATTGGCAACTACGTCCGGGGAACTGGTAAGAGGGGACCGAGTGAGTGGTCCCTTAGATTTGAGTGTATTTTGTTGGTGGAAGGGTGTGGTGAGAGGGACCAGCGTGGCTAGGGTTGGTGAAGTTTAGTGGAGGTGGGATGGTTCCTGGTGGATATATGGGAAAGTGATCAGGTATTGGGGAGCTTAATGATGGGAAAGGAGGAGGAGGCCTTCTTCCCTCAGTCGAGGCATCCTTGCTGGAATCGGCTGCCTCATTCCTAGCCATCTTTTCTTGGAGGGTTGTAACGGCCGTCAATAATGTTGCTATCACATCTTCTTGAGATGATGCTTCTTGTGGATCTTGGGCATCCCTGTCACGGAGAGCGTGCTCATTTCCATTATCGAGTGTACTAGCCATCTTCTCTTTGCCTTTTTCTGCGACGTATGCTAACGCGGTTTTGGATCTTGTGAAGTTTGCCAGCTTTCAGTACTACACTAATCGGCTTCGTTCTATAAGATAAGAATAACTCAACAGTAGACAAAGTTAGCTACTTGTCACAAAATATAGAGGCAAAATATCGCATATTGATATTTAAAGCGCACATAGCATATAAAGTCATATATCAAGCTTGAATACTTTTGATCCTTTGTTCTAAAGGTCCAGACGTTTATGGACCTTTGATGTTTGGGAGGAGCTTGGTTTAATGGGCCTTATGGTTGACTTACTTTCGCCAACCCTTCCCTGTTATAGAAATTAGAAAAAGAGGGGGGGGGGGGGGGAATTATAATTTATATTATATAGGGGACGGGTCTTACGTAGATTGCCTACATATCCCACCAGGGGAAATCAGGCCCTATCGTGGTTCGTTTTACAAAAGAAGGATATATACTTTCTCTAAATATTCTTGGGCTAAACCTAGCTAAAGACATCACCAGGCCCGGCCCAATTTACGCTCTTTCCTACACAATGATTAATTATCCCTCCATAAGGACGTCAGGTCGGCACGGTTCCTTACAATATTTATGGGGAGGGGGTAACCTTTTATGTACAAAAGCGGGGACACCTAATATCTAGCCAAAAATATGGCTCCGTGAGTCGCTGTCCTTACGAACTCACTCTCGTCCATTTTCCTTTCCGTTCGGTATTGCGGTGGGAGGATGACCAAGATCTCTCCTGTACTGATCTTATGCTTGAGCTTGAGCTTGAATGAGTAGCACTCTTCTATGTCGTGCCTCATAGCTCCTGCATGATACAGGCAGAACCTTTTCCTGTTGGGCCCCAATGGTGTGGGCTCGTAGGTAGGTTCCAAGGGTCTAATCTTTCTCAAAGTAGCTAAAGTCGAGAAGATACGGGCATATGATTCCTCGAAGACTGTGAAGTCATTTCGCAAAATTTGAGTGCTACCGAGGACCCCTTCTCCGGGTATATAAATATATATATATAATAGGGTCATGGACCAGTAGGGTGTGTGGCCCCCACAAAGTCCCAATGATCCTATCGTTAATTAGGCTATAAATTCTCCTTCTCAACCCTAGACACTCATTCAAGGTATGACCAGCCTGGTTGCGGTGAAAAGGGCATCTTTTGTATGCGTACACCAACTCGGGCGGCGGCAACCTAGCCTTAGTGGTGCAAGGTACTCCTGTGGCGACCATCCTTTCATATACCTCCTTACAGGTGACTGGCCGTAGAGCTACTATGAATGGGCTCTGAAGGCTGTGCCCCATCAAGCTGGTTCGGAAGGGCCTGCTCTTCCAAAATTCTCAGACGCCATGGTGGAAGCGGCAGGTACCATTATGGTTGATGGTGCATAAAAGCTAGACCCCTCGTTTGTTGGGGCATAGTAGTCAGATTCCTTATTGGTGTCATTCTCGTCCTCTGCAAACTCGGGAAAAATCTCACATGGTTCTTCCTCTCCCTCAACCTATATGTCAACGGGCTCTAATTCCTCCTCATCCATGTTCTGTGGCTCTTCTTCTTCCTCCTCTGGTTCTCCTTCCTCGACGGGTTCGGAGGCTGCCTGTTGGGGTTCCGACTCCTCTTGCGGGTCTGATTCTGTTACCCACAGGTCTGATCAAGCTCCTTGGCTTTCATTCATTCCTCCCAAAATCTCCTCTCTAGGCGTCATGGGCCTTCTCTCCAAAGGTATATAGTTCAGCACCAAATCCCTCACTTCTTCTGGGACATTCTCGTAGTATTGTTTCTGGGGTTTGCCCTCTAGCGGGTTCCCAACCATCTCTAACAATCGGCCCACTTCCTCAATTTTCCTCCCTATTTCTTGGAGGTGCTCCTCTATTTATAGTACCTTGTCTCTCAACATTTCAACTGTCTCTCCCAGGGTCCGCGTTTCTTGTTCTCCTTTGTTTGCCATCGTAAGTCAACCTTTTAATGGAGATAAATTTGGGTAAGTTTTAAGCCACGGGGTTTTTCTTTTGGTATGTGGTTTAGATTATCGGATCCGATGTATTCAAGTCTCAATATATGATAACACACATAGAAAATATGCATGTGAAGCACGTAGCAAGCATTCATGTAATTTGCAGATATTTATACTATTCGCGTTCCTAAAGCCTTTTTGACTTAAGGCTCTCTTACTCATTTGAAACATGCAAGTTCCATTTGTGAAAGTGAACCATTGCCCCGAAAAATCATCATTAGTTAATAAATAACAATAAAAATATCTTCCCCGAAGGGATTACAAAGACGATGAAGCCGACATGGGGCTTGATAAAAAGCAGTAAATCAGCAGGGTTCTCCTCCAGCGCCTGATGTCAAGCCTGGCTTGTCCTGGCCTTCTTGACCCTCTGAAGGGTAGTCTGAATCTGAAGTCGTACTTGGTACATCTCCATCTTGACTATCACCGGATCCATTTCTTCTAAAATCCTAGCCAAATGCTCATCAGTGCTTTCCAAACATTCCTTCAGACGCTCTTCCTTTTGGGCATTGTGAGGAAGTATAGGCCTTGAGATGGATGCACGGGCAAAGTGTCCCTGTAGCTTGTCATGATAACCTGGGTAACACCCTACCTCGAACCTGTCTGGAGCTAAAGTGTCTGGACCCCAACTCACGTGACCATTCCACTCTCTGAGGATCACCCCGGTATTCTTGATTTTCTGTTCTGTGTGCTCGATGATGAACTGCTCAAGATTTCCTGCCTGAGGTATCACTTGCCTTCTACATAATTGCCTCAAGACCCGAGACGGATAGTAAGGCCGGATCCTTCTGACCCCCGCTATTGGCACAAAGGGGCAATTCTTGCCCCGAACCACTATGCTCTCAGACATGAAGTTAGGGAACATCCACTGGATCCTATCTTCAGTCAACTTGGCAAAGAAGCGGGTCCACGCCCCTTTGGACATGTAAATAAGGTTCGGATAGTAATTTGTGAGATGGTCTATCCTGTTGTTATTGTTCATATACCGGACTCCTTCAGCCATGTTAATGTGTTTGATAATCCACCATTGCAACAGCATGTTACATCCTTGGAAGTATCGGAAATGATTTTGGAACTTGTCCAAAGCCCAGAAGATATCAACCAATATGATAGGTTCTAGGTCAAAATACCTTGTTTCTTGATTCTTGGTTATACCATTAAAGACGGCGTGGGCCAAGTAGATCACTCGGGTGTCTATGACCAGTGATTCATTCTTTGGGAATACCATAGTGCCTAGTAGGGCTATGGCAAACTCCAAATGTCTGACAGCTTCCTACTCCTCTCTACTCTTGAACTCCCTCTGATACAGAGTATACCTGGTGACATCCCCGAATCTCCGATACAGATCTCTAAAGGCTACAGTGGGTCCTCGTGCCCAGGGCACCTCAGTCAATGCAAGGAACTTCATGATTTGGCCAACTGTGGGCCTCTGTGGAAATAACAATTGGTGATCTGGTTTGTGTCATCTCCTTAGACAGGTTCCATTGTTTCTATAGCATCTCTAATCTCTTCTAGGGTCAGAGTCATCTCAATATCACCGAAGTAGAAAAACATTTCCTTGTCGTCCCAATGTTCGGCCATTACCTCTATTAGTTCTGGACGACCCTTCATCGTCATGATAGAGGGTAGGTGACCTAGAGTGCAGCTAATTGTCTTTTTGTGAGTATCACCTAACCATTCCCACCAAGCCCTCAACAAATCTGGAGCCTCGGTGACTATGTCAAAACGGATTCTACTTTCCATCTACAAAACAGAACACAATTAAAATTCCCCCCCATTCCCACAGGGTCAATGGTTCATCACATAGGCACAAACATGTTTCCACATAGCACATAAATGAAATGCGGTGCTCTTCGGGTCATAGACCGTCCAAACACAAGGTGGTCTCTCTTAATGAGCCTTAGGTAGGTCTAAGATACCCAAAGCTCATCTAGGTATGAATGCTCTAGTTCAGTAAGGATTTGGCTTAGCTCTATCCCGGGGTTTTACTAGAGTGGGCTTTTTCACTAAAGACCGTAGAACCCGGTGCAACTAGGGCGAACCGTTAGAACATTAGGACCGCCATAAACCAACTTCCAAAAGAAATATTTTGGTTTTATAGTGAAGGTAGGACTGCGTGCTCCGTGAAGTTGCCTTTGGAACAAAGTGTAAAATAAATGCCAGGAGTGGCGGAGTTATGATATGCATGTAATGACAGTTGATAATTGCGGGAAAGTAAACACAAACAGTTAAAGCAAATATACCCACATTATAGTGTAATACTTATGGATAGAAATTTTAAGTCCCCAGCGAAGTCGCCATTTGTAACGGTTCGCATTTTCGCGGGCAGGGTTAGCACTCGAAAAAGCTACTTCGAAATCGTTGGTGCTCTTTCGGACTTTGTTTTAAAAGAGTCGCCACTTAATTTTTAGAAAATTAGGAAAACCAGTTTTAAAGGGTTTATTCATACACCGTGAAAAAAATCCTTCTTAATCCAAAGTTCTAGGTAAGGATTTTGGTGATTCCCTAGGGAAGGTGTTAGGCACCCTAGTATTAAGGATCCATACTATACGGTTGACCTTCAAATTCCAATGTGTGAATATTTACATAAACGGTTTATTTGGTGGTTATTTACCCAAAAAAAAAAGTGTCATTTTGCATATCATTTTAAAAAAAAAAAAGAATTGAATATGTTCCCTTTACATATAAAGTTTTGAGGTTCGGATAATATCCGGATATAATTAGTTCCTTTCATATATAAGGATAATGTTAGCTTTTATAAAGGTAAAAAGCCTTTTTAAAGGTTTGGGATAAATAAATTTGTTCATGCCTGACTCACAAATGGTCCGGGTTAATACGTTTTTTAGAACACCTTTATCTAAAATTTACTTATTTAAGAAGAGTTTTATACGGGTTTAATTTACAAGAGTTTGGTTTATACAATCAAGATTCATTTTGTTCCTAGAAACTCATCTTAAGAACCAATTTGTTTAGGATATATGAATAACATTTTTGTCATGGGGCTTAGGCCCAAGTTACGCTCTTTCCTACACAATGATTAAGGTTCGTGGGGCTTTGGCCAAAATTTCTCATTTTTTTCTTTAGTTGCTGGGCTTAAACCCAAAATATATTTGCACTTATCTTTCATTATTTTTTCTAGAAAAAAAAATGTTTAGGTGGAGCCTAAAAAATATAACTTCTGGGTTGGGCCTTGGCCCTCAAAAACTCTATTGTTTGCTTGAATTAACTCTAGAAAACGTGTATGTTTTGGTAAACAAATACGCCACAAATTGCATGTCATATAAATCATTTTTCATCTAATTCGGAGTTTAAAAGTAAAAAACCCGTTTTTGTAAAGCATGTTATTTACACAGTTTTCAAAGCCATTTTTTCCTAGTCGAAAAATAAAACTTTTTAAAAATTGAACCCTTAACATGGAAAAAAAGCATTTTTCTCAGTTCGAAAAGATAAAGCCTGATTTGAGGAAAACATGATAGCAACATGTATTTTTTGGTAAAGATGAAAACTGATCCTTCTCATTTCCTTATTGTTTTAGCCGTTTTATTCTCTTTTGGAAAACATTTACGTTTATTCGGGTTTCGAAAATCGCGATGGGGCCTAAGGTCGAACTAAATGGCATATGCACCATTCACCTAAGTTGCCTAATTCAAATATAAAGGATTCCAATAATAATGTGAGTTTTTCCAATCATACAAATACAACATTTCAGCCAAAAGGAAGGCGGCATACTGAAATTTAAAGAGAGGTGTTAGGGGTGTACCAAACCCCTTTAGAGACCATTTTTACCCATGGTTGGGCTTTCACGCCATTCTCACCCATGGCTGGGCCTTTAATAATATTAGCTTCCCTTTCTTGGACTTTAACAGTTTTTGAAAGAATATTTCTGCTGGGCCTTTGGCCCAATAGGCTGGTTGGACTCTGGCCCAAATGGTCGTGCAATAGGAGAAGGGGAAAAGGAAAAGGAATTGAATTAGTATATGTTTGGTGGATCTAGTCCTATCAGAACTATACATCAATACATACATATACATATACATCCCATTTGAGTCTATGTTTGATGAACCTAATACTAGCATAACCATACATATATGCATATACATATGCATATACATCCCCATTTGATTGCAAGTGCACAACTAAGGACCTGATCATACACTATTGCTTCACTGGAAACCTTCAATCATACCATACCAATGGGAAAAGGTTGTCACCACCCTTATTCCTGACACCGCACAAGTTCCAAGGGGTTTCATGAACCCCAGGCATGGCCGGATATTGGGGAGTGGCTAGACTTATCCTCAAAACCTCTTCAAACTCTCAAAACCCAGTGTTGCCATAGTATACAACCAGAGTCTCAAAGTTGTGCACAAGTATCATCTTATGAGAGGTATCTTAAATACAAGTAGCATTAAAATGAATTCAAAATCATGACAAGGACTGAGGCAGGTATTGTAATATAATGAGGCACATGAAATATGTATAATACTTTCAAAGTACTTAGTCAAATAAGTAGCATAAACAAATCATACTCTTTTATTTGCATATACCTACTGTCTATGATTGGCCTACTTTATCATACATATACACAGTATACCTATGATATACACAGGATGTGTATACCAAGTGTATATCATGTATATATACTCCCTTCCCTTTATTAAAGTTGTATGTATATTCTGTATATATATCCACACTTTTGAGTGTTCAACTATAGACCACAGGTTATTTATTTTATTTAACCAAATCTTGTCCCTTATAACAGCATCGAAATATATAAACTAAGACTTATCCAGGTCTAACTTAAATCCCACATTTCTCATCTAGATGATTCACTAATTTCCTATATCAATAGACCACCTATTAGCAAATGAGAGCTGCCTGAATGTAATAACAATAGTACAGTAGAAGGATGTAGATAAAGAGATAAAATTCTACAACTTGTAATCACCAGGACAAAATTAGAACACCAAGAAGTCTGGACCAAATAACATCACATGAACTGGGATTGTACAGTTTTATATTCTCGGGAAAGGACCATAGAAAGAATCTTTATTTCAATACAACACCAGTAGGAACACATTACAACAAGGCTTCATGCAAGTTACCACTTAAGATAGACAGGGGAAAGAGTCAGCTATGTGTGTCAACAAATCCCAGAAGAAATGGCATAAAGTTCAGAACCAATCTTCACATGTTCAGACTCTTTGAACTCCTAGCAGGGACATTTATTGTCAACAACCTTAAACTAGTTCATTGCTTTTAAAACAAAACCAAAGATCCTCTTCTTGAAATGACCAGCTCCATTATTCTTATGTTCCTAAGTGCTTCTAGATCTTTACACAAACCAATTTTCCTAAACCCCCTTTTATCTCCAACCCTTTGGTGAGATGATGAGATTTAAGGAAGCCAATATACCTTCAAGACAAGAGTGTCCCCCATGGTTTATAGGCTTGTCATGACACCCTTCATTTGGGGGGTAGATATTGTGAGTCAAGCTGGGCTTGACTCTTCCCTGCCCCTCTTTGAGGTGTCTTGAAAAGACCATCCTAAGCCAAGTGGTTCACACTATCTTTATGAGTATTCAATCATGTCCCCAAATATCAACATCAAACCAATTCCACCCTAAACTATTCATTTTTTAGAAATACAGACGCAAATATTAATTATTTCATCTCCATGATTTTATTCGTGATAGGATTCTGAATAATTCCAACAGTATAGGATCAGACCTCATCAGCCAAAGCACACTTTTATCCTTTTAATCTGAGTTATACCATAATGCCCACTGAAGTCTAGGTGTCACAGTTATGTTCAGGAAATGAAGATTCTTACCAATCTTGCATTTACTGAGTGCTTTTTCCTTAAATTCAGACCAAAATTAGTACATTCACATGACTAAGTCCACACATAAATATATCACACCAGCTTTAAACACATTCATCGTGGAGCAAACAGAAAAGCAAGCAAGTTACACTTCTAAAAAAAAAAGAAATTGCATCAGATCCTAGTGAAGAAGTTACCTCTTTTAATATTTAGCAAATGGCAGTTTCAACCTCCCTAATTATGACAAAGATATGACAGACAGCTACCCCCTTTATTTTAACTTAGCTTTAAGTGACATCAAAACTCAATGATTCTCCCCCAAGGCATAACAACCACCCTTGACCAGTTCCCAGATCTCTCTGAACCCCTCACAGTCATGAAGACAAGGTCTAGGAAGACAAGGAAGCCTCAGGGTCTGGAAAGAAGAACAGGATAGGGTGAGGTCATCACCTCCCTATCCCATTTCTGAACATTACTTCCAAGAAAAGATGTTACACCTCTCGTTTCCGTCACAAGAAAGTCCTTGGCTTATGGGTGGTTTATACCCTTAGTATGGAGATTCGTATCCGAGTTTTTGAGATATTAAGTGCCTTACCTCATGTGTACCAAAGTATAATTATAAATTCTTTGCAATACGATAGGATTAGAAGTTAAACGAACCGAATCAACGCGAGTTGGAGCGACTCAGGGAAGTCTACAGAAATCAATCATCTTTGACGAGCCATCGTTATACGCTATCGATGAGCTTCCATCTTTGATTCTCAGGTGGCAGGTCGATGGAGCACATCGACCCACCCATCGACCCGCACCGCTGGAACTTTCTTGATCCATCTATATATATGTAGCCCCACAATTTTATTCCTTATTTTCTCATTCTCAAACTAGTGAATACCTTAAAGTATTTCCCCTTAACATTTTCCATCATATTGGAGGAATTCTAGCAAGAACCGAGCCCCGTGAACCCGAGCTAGTGAAGGAAAACGTTTGTTCGTAAGGTTTCATTGAAATTGTGGAGCTTGAAAGTTGAGTTGAAGTTGATTCTTGGTATTCTAGTCCCTTCAAGGTATGCATATGATTACTATCTTTGTGTTTAAGTTAATTATTAAGAGTTTTAGTGGTTTTAAGTAAAGGAAATATAGTTATGAAAGTGGTAAGTTCAATAAGGGTAAAGTTAGGATTAATGGCTGTTTTGAGGGATGATTTGGAGTAGAATTGATTATATTGTGATATATGAGAATTGATATTGTTATTGTTGATGTTGTTGTTGATGTTTGGGTTGAATTGGAGTTGAAGGATTATTAAGTTTACAAAAGAGATACTGCCCGAATTTCGTTAAGTTGTAAACTAGATTAAGGTTGGTATATGAGTACGTTCTAGTCTAATAATTGATACTTGGTCTTGTGTGTAGATTTTTCAAGCTCGGGATAGTAGCATAGCTAGCTTGAAAAGCGAATAAGGTATGTTAAGGTTATCCTTTCTTTCATTTTAGCATGATCTTATGATATGAGCGAACAACGTGTGAGCGAACAACGTGTGAGCGAGCTTCCATATTACTCTACTCTTAGAAGAATTAGGAGTACTTTAGTCTTTGATGATCCTATACCCTTTTATGATTGTTCCTTCTGTTCTTGGGTCCTGAGATTTCTTATATTGATGATGTTAGCTCAAAAGATGTCTATCGGAGGTCGTACGACCTTATGTCACTCCAAGAGTTCTAGTTACTCATTATACTTATACATTGCATTCATTATAAATATGCATATTGACCCTTGACCAGAAGGCGTTATATACGCATATATTATATGTATACGGGGTATGGGGAAAGGGATAGGCATTATATACACATTACCACCTGATCAGCTGGTGCACAGTGGTGATGATGATAATATATGGATAAGGCCGTACGTTCCTCAGCACTAACATATGATATATGAATTGGGCCGTACGTTCCTCGGCACTAACATATGGTATATGGATCAAGTTGTACGTTCTACAGTGCTAACAGTTATATTATGACCTATGCATATCATTCTCCCCGCAGGTACTTTCAGTTATATAGAGTTATGCAGATGTTCAACCATAGATGTACTCAGATATTAAGATTTGCTTTCATGTTCAGATGTCTTTCATGATCTTATATACTTATTTTTCTTATGCCTTACATACTCGGTACATTATTCGTACTGACTCCCCTATTGCTCGGGGGGTCGCTCATGCTCGCAGTTCGGGTGCAGACCGACACGGGAGGTCCGGCCGCAGGACTTCCACTCAATGATAGTCACTCCGCTCCACTTGATCCGGAGCTGCAGTCTATTTTGGTATGCCATTTTGAGATTTATATGTATATATGCATATGTCGGGGCCCTGTCCCGTCCTTTATATAGGTTTCTATTCCATTAGAGGTCTGTAGACAGTTATATGTAGTCGGTACGTGATATAGCCTTGTCGGCTCCCATTCTTTTATATATAGCATATGTAGCGGCCTAGTCGGCTTGCACTGTTCTTTTTCGTATATATATATATATATATATATATATATGCACAGATGGTTGATAGTTCTTGATGTCATTCTTGTATGAGTCAATATAGCTCAGCTATAAGTCATGTATGGGACACCTTACCCCTTTAGTGAGCTCCAGGTACGAGTATAGGGGTGTTTGGTCAATAGAGGTCAGGCACTCGTCATGACTCATCGGTTGGGTCGTGACAGAAGTGGTATCAGAGTAGTTCTGTCCTAGGGTTGTCCACAGACCATGTCTAGTAGAGTCTTGTTTATGGGTGTGTCGTGCACCACACTTATAAACAGGAGGCTACACGACATTTAGGTTGGTGTTATTCTTTCTCTCTTAGATCATGCGATAGAGCCGTGTGTTAAGAGTTCACCTTCGGACAATTTGTTCTAATTTCAGTGATGCCTCAGAAGAAAGCTATAGCTGCCCAAAAAGGCAAGGGAGTCGGGTCGGCGAGGCTACTAGTCGACGTGAGCGAGCTGGTCACCGTGGGGTTGGGGGCACAGTCTCAGAGCGAGACCCCTCTCAAACTTCGCATATCCCGCCTCCAAAGCCTGTCCCGCCCTCGGCCCGTATGCACCGGCCGGGATATGTGGGATGCCATACAGTTATTGACCAGATTAGTAGCGGCTCAGGCTAAATGTTAGGGAATTGGTATTGATCAGGTAGACCGAGCTGGTAGTGCGAGGGTTAAGACTTTCTTCGAGTTAGAACCTCTAGAGTTCTCCATGTTGAGGCAAAATATGGATCCTAAGGACTTTATTGATAGTATGCAGAGGAATTTAAGGGTTATGCACACTGATAAGGTCGAGTCAGTAGAGTTGGCTTCTTATAGGCTCCGTGACATTGCAGTATAGTGGTATCAGACATGGGAGCTGTCTATGGGAGCGAATGCCCCTCCAGCTATTTGGTGAGAGTTTTCAGATGCCTTTATTCGTCGTTATTTGCCACCAGAGGTTCGACGGGCCTGAGAAAATCGGTTTTTACATATTCAGCAGGGCAGTATGAGTGTTCAAGAGCACAGTGTATACTTTGACTCCTTGGCTAGATATGCCCTAGCTATGCTGGCTGAGATGGAGGATCGAGTTCATCATTTCATGGCTGGTCTAGGGCCATACTTGATTGATGAGTGTATGATAGCGGCGTTACAGCCGGCTATAGATATTTTCTGTATACAGGCATATGCACAGAATCTGGAAGATCACAAGCGCCGGAGGACAGAGCGTGAGCGTGACCGGGGTCATGGTAAGAGCGCTAGATCCTTAAATATTATGGCGAGTCCAGCAGGAGGACGTAGATGAGTATTCTGTGATCGATTTCATTCAGCAGGGAGTGCACCTCTGCTAGTTTTAGGTCAGATATTTGATCGGCCTTCTTATTCTCGTCGGCCGGGTCGAGGAGTTCTAGCCTGTGTTCTCGGCATGCATCGAGTCGAGGCCGAGACCACCTTTACCACGGTGTGCCCAGTATGGCAAGCTATACGCTGGCAATGTCGACGGGGATCAGATGCTTGTTATGCTTGTGGCTATCCAGGCCATATGATAAAATATTTAAAACAATGCATATGAACACGTTGACCTACATGGCCGCTTTACACAACTGTCGACATCTCGACGCACTATCCACAGGACACTGTCTGCAAAATCCTCTAACAAGGACCAGGTTACCATAACATAAGTTGAGATAGGATCCCAACATACTCGTAATGCATCTGATTTGAGGACATACATAAATACTCTGACTCGGCAACACACCAAATAGAAATGGAGTTCACCAATCCAGCTGATAGCCCCGGAACATCCTATGGCAAGCGTCCTCTACTCAGCGGTCTGCACCTGTGTGGCATGAAACACAGCACCCCCAGGTAAAGGGATGTTAGTACCAATAATGTACCGAGTATGTAAGGCAGAACTGAAACAATATATCTCGACTCGAATGATAAAAGAGTAACAGACTCAATCTGTACCTATAAATAAAAATACGAATCATGTACGTGCATATGAACTTTTAATGTGTATATATATATATATATATATTGTACATGCCTTCGCCCTGCTCGCAGCCCCTTCGGGCATAATAGCATAATGGCCCCTTCGGCAAATTTCCTTCGAGCATCATAATCATCGTATACCAGCTGATCAGGTGATTTGCGTATATAATGCCTTAGCTCTTTTCCCCTTCCCCATGAAATGATGTCGTGCATGTATGTAAATATGCAAATGGATGAAAATCTTTGGAAACTATCAAAAGACTCCCTTCGACGCAACTTTAGTTCAAAACGGGAACTTCTTCCCTTTTCTTAAAAATGGGAACTTATTCCCCTTTTCTTAAAAATGAGAAATTCTTCCCCTTTTCAATTGTCTCCTTCGAGACTCAAAAATCAAATGTGAAATGCATAGGAATAAGGAAACCTTATTAATGTCCCCTTCGAGATTAGACATCGTTATGAAATCGGGATGCCCCTTCGGGCTTAAGAAGTCAAGGAACTCAGGATATCCTACATCTAGGAGTGGATTCATTATGGATATCATTACGCTTCACGTTTGTCATAGATCAGCTAAAAAGAAGGAAAGGATAGCCTTAACATACCTGGATAATCTCCTTCTCAATCCACAATAAAGCTTAACATAATCCTCTTGCGTCTACAACAAGTGAAATGGTACCGTTATCAACAAACAGTGTCGCAACTATCATATCTTACTAATATTATAACCTTCAAAAAATCGAGCAGCACACCCCTATTTATACTACATCCCAAAGACCACTAAGGGTCATCAAATAGCCCAACAACAACAATAACAATCAACAATAGCAATAACTACAATATAATCCAATATAACCCTCTTTGATTACTTTAAGAATCATATCGAGCGGGAAGCTCGTTTAACGAATAACAAACGTCATCCAAACCCAACTCTCCTCTCACACCAACGACCCCGTATAACAATATGCGTATATTTACAATATCATATTTAGCTCAAAGTATCCTTAAATGTATTCCAAAACAATCCATACTCCTACGCCTCATCCTGTACTTTATAACTGTAGATTTCATATATTTTCTTCTCCATTTTTCCAACTAACACATGAATATTTCCAATAATCGTAGGGAAAATATATTCAGGTTATCATCCACAATTTACAACCATTAGAAGTAATATTTAAAAATTCAAAATGTATTTCCTACAAAACATGTTGGCCTAACTTAACTTATTTCGATGTAGTCTTGCGGTGCTTAGCCTCAAACAACATTATCAACATCAATTTAAGCTAACACACGACCAAAGGGGTGTTATACAAACCTTAAGCAGTGTATACAACCTAAGAATCATGGCTGCATCGGTTCCACTTTACCCTCAATCGCTAGACAACACAATAGGTTTGCTACTTTTGTAGTCTCTAACTTTCTTGATGGAAGATTGGGTTGTTTTTACCTGATTTGAGGTGAAATTTCATGGGTGCAGGTTGGGGAAGTATTCTAGAGGGTTGAGGAAATATTCTAGAGGTGTTTGGATGAAAAATAATGGGTAAAACCCCTTTTATATGGTTCTAAAGTGGGTTCGGGACTGTAGCAGCACGACTACTGTAGCAGGGCAGTTACTGTAGCACCCGTTTCTACTCTATCAGCCTAACTTGTAACGTCCATAATTTCCTACTCTGATGTCATATCAATGAGAACTTTGTTGTGTTGGAAACTAGACTCGACGAACTTCATTTTAGGCTTTTGAAAAACCTTAAAACTCTTAATATACTAGGAGATATACCCCTTCAAAATTGGCCTAAAAATTCTGTCCAAAATTCTACCAATTTTTCCAAATTTTTGACAACTTATTTTCTTCGACTTGCTTGATCCCGGAATCTCCCTAGACTTTCCATACATGATATTTATCATTAATTATACTTGATGAGGGTCATTTCCTTTGGTTCCAAGGTTGTCCTTCCCGGTTTCGACTTTCAAGATCATAATTCATCCTTTACTCATACAATATACTCAATAATGCTTCGTTCCTCATAATCCAAAGTTTTTTTATTTAGCCATAGCTCGACTCACTTACGTTCAAATTTAATAAGTGCTTCTCTGAAAGTACAGGGTGTAACATCCTTCTCCCCTTAAAAACATTCGTCCTCGAATGTTGTAGCTTGCGAGCTTATGACGCTTTTATTAATTTCTTGACAAGGTTGTCCTCCTGTTTCACATTTGTCTCATAATATCTTTATATTTAGTCCATTCTCACTTTTCTTTAGCAGATTCTTAGTATATTGGTTTATCTCGAATTTTGGCTCCTTCAAATCAGTACATTTCCCTTCTTTGAACTTGGAAATATTATGGTTCATCTTAGAACTGAATTTATTTTACCCCCCTTTTAAAAGATGATCTCATGTACCACTAACCTTCGAGTATTAACCATATTTGATAGTCCTCTGGCCGACCTTAGCGATCCTTCAACTCCTCTATTCCATATAATGTCGGAGTTCTTTTCATCGCATAGCTTAACTTATTTCCTTTTTACCAGTTGAGTTCTTGTAACAAATCAAAATGCTTATGCATATCGGATACAATTTTGATACCTTCTCGATTGTCCTTTTATTTCTACCTTTCATGACTAGTAGTCCCCTAGGCTAATGAATTAATGGGGATATCGAATTCATTGGGCCCCCTCTTTTTTTTGGAGTATCCGACTATTCCACGCTCCTTTGGCCCTAGTCTTTCTTCACGACTATCTTCTTAATATCCTTGAAATTCTCCTTGCTCTAGGTTCCCAATTCCGATTTATATTTATACTATACCATTAGAAGTTGATACTCTCTACCATTCATCCCCATCACTTTCCCTTTCATTGGCTTAGCTCATATTGTCCCGTAGCTCTCTTAACTACTTGTTGGCATCACAGTCATGCATCATAGTCCTTCTAATCTTCTGCCGGTTCCTGTTCTTATCATGAAATCTTCACGAATTACGCCTTGTTCTTTCTCCTTGCGTCGAGTCCTCATCTTCCCTTTTGATACTACCATTTGCTCATATTTATACATACCCCCCCCCCCCCCCGGTCCCCCTGTACATTCATTTATTTTCGTTATGATCAAATTTCTGTACTCCTTATCAAAATTCTTATCCCATGTTATCGGTGTTTTGCCTCTTGGCCAATCTTGTTAGCTTATTATCCTTCCTCTTGTCCTTAATGACTACACAACTTTCTTTTCCAATTCATTAGTCCACTTTTCTTACTTTTGCCCTTCATTCTTTCTCTATAGCACATATATTCAAACAATTCAATTTGTAAAAAAATTCGGCAGAGTTTCCTCTATACCTCTTACTGCCTCATTCCTGCACACAGCCCAGAAAACATATCCAATGCCTCACAGGGCGATCACAACTACCTGTAACATCTCGCTCCAGTTCTTATATCAAAGTCTATCAATATCAATAAGGCAAGAAACATACCTCTAAGAGTAACAACTTCAATTCTCATCAATTACTTCATAGCAGCATAATCAACTACTCATTCGTAATCAAAATATTTAGGGTTAGAATCAGGGACATCACATCCTATAATTTAGCTCTATGGCACGATCTAAAATGGGAAAGAAGAGTCAATGATTCCTAAATGCCCTGCAGCCTCTTATTTATAAGTGTGGCGCACTTCACACCCATAAACAGGACTCTACTGGACACGGCTTTGCAGACAGCCCCTAGGACGAACTACTGATACCACTTCTGTCATAACCCGAACCGGAGGGCTGCACCTGGCACTCAAGACCCTACTCCGCTGAGTGCCATACTACCATTCTATTCATAAGACACAACATTTTGTAAACCTTTAAATCATGAAATGATGCCTTCATCAAGTAAAACACGAAAACTTTTTAATAGAACTCCTTCATCATGTCAAGGACTTCTCCCTTATCGTTAAGTCAAAGAAAAACTTTAGTCACGATGAAATATTTAAAAAAATGCATATGAACACGTCAACATACATGGTCGATTTTCATAACTGTCGACATCTCGATGCACTATCCACAGGATATCGTACGCAAAAGCCTCTAACAAGGACCAGGTTACTATAACATAAGTTGAGATAGGACCCCAATATATTCGTAATGCCTCTGACTCGAGGACATACATAAGTACTCTAACTCGACAACACTCCGAACAGAAATAGAGTTCACCAATCCAAGCGATGCCCGGAACATCGTGTGCAAGGCGTCCTCTGCTCGTCGGCACTTTTCGTGTGGCATGAAACACAAGACCCTAGGGCAAGGGACGTCGATGAATAATGTACCGAGTATGTGAGGAAGCTGAAACAATATATCTCGACTCGAATGATAAAGAGTAACGGACTCAATACGGCACCGTAACTAACACTGCGAATCATGTACGTGCATATGAACTTTTAATGCATCATGAGTGTACAAATATATATATATATATATATATATATATAATGCATTCTTTTGCCCTGCTCGCAGCCCCTTCGGGCATCATAATGGTCGTATACTAGCTGATCAGGTGGTTTGTGTATATAACGCCTTAGCCCTTTTTCCCTTCCTCATGAAATGATGTCGTGCATGTATGTAAATATGCAAATGCATGAAAATCTTTGAAAACCATCAAAAGACTCCCTTCGGAGCAACTTTAGTTCAAAATGGGCACTTCTTCCTTTTTCTTAAAAATGAGAACTTCTTCCCCTTTTTCTTAAAAATGGTAACTTCTTCCCCTTTTCATTTGTCTCCTTCGAGACTCAAAAATCAAGTGTGAAATGCATAGGAATAAGGAAACCTTATGAATGTCCCCTTCGGGAATTAGACATCGTTATGAAATCGTACAACTTAGGGATGCCCCTTCGGGCTTAAGAAGTCAAGAAACTCAGGATATCCTACATCTAGGAGTGGATTCATTATGGATATCATTACGCTTCGCGCTTGTCATAGATGATGCCAAAAAGAAGGAAAGGATAGCCTTAACATACCTGGATAATTCCCTTCTCAATCCACAATAAAGCTTAACATAATCCTCTTGCATCTAAAACAAGTGAAATGGTACCGTTATCAACAAACAGTGTCGCAACTATCATATCTTACTAATATTATGACCTTCAAAAAATCGGGCAGCACACCCCTATTTATACTACATCCCAAAGACTACTAAGGGTCATCAAACAGCCCAACAACAACAATCAACAATAGCAATAACTACAATATAATCCAATATGACCCTCTTTTTTTATTTTAAGAATCATATCAAGCGGCAAGCTCGTTTAATGAATAGCAAACGTCATCCAAACCCAACTCTCCTCTCATAATTCAGTGTGAACCCTACATAGCAATATGCATTTATTTACCATATCATATTTAGCTCAAAATATCATTAAATGTATTCCAAAACAATCCATACTCCAACGCCTCATCCTTTACTTTCCATTCTTAGATTTTATATATTTTCTTCCCCATTTTTCCAACTAACACATGAATATTCCCAATAATCGTAGGGACAATATATTCAGGTTATCATCCATAATTTAAAATCATTAGAAGTCGTATTTAAACATTCAAAACAGCCCCTACAAAACAGTGTCCTAACTTAACTTATTTCGATGTAGTCTTGCGATGCTTAGCCTCAAACAACTTTATCAACATCAATTTAAGCAAGCACACGACCAAAGGGGTATTATACATACCTTAAGCAGTGCATACAACTCAAGAATCATGGTTGCATTAGTCGCTAGACAACACCATAGGTTTGCTACTCTTGTAGTCTCCAACTTTCTTGATGGAAGATTAGGTTGTTTTTACTTGATTTGCGGTTAAATTTCGTGGGTGGAGGTTGGGGAAGTATTCTAGAGGGTTGGGGAAATATTCTAGAGGTGTTTGGATGAAAAATAAGGGGTAAAACCCCTTTTATAGGGTTCTAAAGTCGGTTCGGGCACTGTAGCAGCCCGCGACTACTGTAGCAACGCGGTTACTGTAGCACGTGTTTCTTCTCTCTCAGCCTAACTTGTAACATCCATAATTCTCTACTCCGATGTCGTATCGACAAGTGGTTTGTTGCGTTGAAAACTAGAGTTGACGAACTTCATTTTAGGCTTTTGAAATACCTTAATACTCTTAATATACTAGGAGATATACCCGTCCAAAATTGGCCCAAAAATTCTGTCCAAAATTCTACAAATTTTTCTAAATTTTCGACAACTTATTTTCTTTGATTTTCTTAATCCCGGAATCTCCTTAGACTTTCCATACATGATATTTATCATTAATTATACTTGATGAGGGTCATTTCCGTTGGTTCCAAGGTTGTCCTTCCCGGTTACGACTTTCAAGATCATAATTCAACCTTTAGTCATACAATATACTCAATAATGCTTCGTTCCTCGTAATCCAAAGTTGTTTTAACTAGCCATAGCTCGACACACTTATGTTCAAATTTAATAAGTGCTTATCCGAAAGTACGGGGTGTAACAAGTCTGTCGCTGTGGTCCTTGAGTTTCCAGAAGTGTTCCCAGATGAGCTTCCAGGCATTCCGCTAGAACGGGAGATTGATTTTACTATTGATCTATTGCCAGATACTCAGCTAATATCTATTCCTCCTTATAAAATGGCACCTGCGGAGTTGAAAGAATTGAGGGAGCAATTGAGGTATTTACTCGAGAAGGGCTTTATTAGGCCCAGTACATCGCCGTGGGTAGCGCCGATTTTATTTGTAAGGAAGAAGGATGAATCTTTACGAATGTGTATTGATTAAAAGAAATTGAATAAAGAGACTATAAAGAATAAGTATCCGCTCCCGAGGATTGATAATTTATTTGATCAGCTGTAGGGTGCTAAATATTTCTCGAAGATATACTTGAGATCGGGGTATCATCAGGTTAGGGTAAAGGAATAAGACATTCCGAAGATGGCTTTCAGGACTAGATACGAGCACTATAAGTTTAGTGTTATGTCATTAGGGCTAACTAATGCTCTAGCTATATTCATGGACTTGATGAATCGTATATTCAGACCCTTTCTAGATCTTTTCGTGATTGTATTCATAGATGACATTCTAGTCTATTCACGTCAGAGGTTGAGCATGCAGATCATCTACGTGCAGTGCTTAGAATTCTTCGAGATAGATAATTAGACGCAAAGTTTTCCAAGTGCGAGTTCTCGTCGAACTATGGCTTTTAACCGTGATGGCTATTTGGTATTTAAGGCATTAGGGTGGGTAATCAAAAAATTGAAGCTGTGAAGAATTGGCCAAGGGCCACGACACCAAAGAGATACGTAGTTTCTTGGGCCTATCGGGATATTATAGAAGGTTCGTGGAAGGGTTCTCTTCTCTTTCAGCCCCATTGACTAAGCTGAGTCAGAAATTAGCTACGTTCCAGTGAACGGATGCATGCGAGCAGAGTTTTCAAATATTGAAGGACAAGTTGACCTCAGCACCCGTCTTGACTCTTCCGGAGGGAACAGATGGCTATGTGATATATTTTAATGCTTCAGGTATTGGATTGGGTTGTGTATTAATCTGGCTCTGAACATGAAGGTTGTTACTATCTTCCTAGGCATGAAGAAGCACGAAAAAGAACTATCCAACCTATGATCTTGAGTTGGCGATCAGGATCCGTGCTTTGAAAATATGGAGACACTACTTAGATGGTGTCCATGTTGATATCTATCCGATCACAGCAGCCCAAAGACATCTTTAAGCGTAGAGGACTTGAATTTACATCGCAGGCGATGGCTAGAGTTCTTTGAAAGATTATGATATTGATATTCCGCACCATCTTGGAAAAGCCAATGTAGTAGCCTATGCTGCTTGGTAAATCCATGTAGCCCATCATATTTCCTTTGCCGCAGAAGAGGGAACTAGCGGCCGAAGTTTGTTGACTAAGCTTACCTTGAGTTCAATTGATAAATTCAGGTGATACAGGAGTTACAGTTCAAGATACCGCAATGTCATCTTTGATAGCAGAGATAAAGAAGCGTCAGTACGAAGACCCTATTTTAGTTCATTATCGAGATACGACGCCTCAGAAAGAAAAGACACCCTTTGTGATTGCAGGGGATGGAGTGCTCATGTATCAAGGTAGATTATGCGTTCCTAATATTGCAGGACTTTGTCGACAAGTTATGGGGGAAGCCCACTACTCCCGCTATTCTATTCACCTAGGCACAATAAAAATGTACCATGATATCAAGGAAGTTTATTGGGGGGATGGTATGAAAAGAGATATAGCAGAATTTGTCGCTCAGTGTTCGAATTATCAGTAAGTAAAGATAGCGCACCAAAAGCTCGAAGGTTTATTGCAGGCTATGGAGATTCCAACATGGAAATGGGAGGTAATTAATATAGATTTTATTACAGGTTTTCCCCGTACTCAACGGAAGTATGATTCAATATGGGTCATAGTTGATGAGGCTTTAAAGTCGATTCCTTTCTGCGCATCGAACTACTTATTCGGTGAGGATTATGCGAAGCTCTACCTTAGAGATTGTACGACTTCGTTGGTGTTCCTACGGCCATTTATTTTAGATAGAAAAGTCCGTTCACGGCTAACCACCGGGGGGAAATGCTTTTCGAATAGATTGGGGACTCGGAGGTGAGTGCGAGTACGCGTCCACGGACGGAGTGGACAGCGGCGTCCTTATACAAAAAACTTGATGGCGAGAGCTTGTGTGATTGATTTCCCAAAGGTAGCTGGTTGATCTTTGCCCTTTCGAGTTTGCATATAATAACATTTACCATTCTAGCATCCAGATGGCTCCTTTAAACTTTGTACGGAGGGAATGTGGCCCCTTTATGGATGGTTTGATTTTGGGAAAAAAAACCCTTATTGGGCCCAAGACTTTCTGCCCAGGAAGTTGATAAAGCAAAAGGTGATTAAAAAAAGGTTTTTAGGGGCGGGTCGGTAGAAATCCTATCCCGAATTCGACACGGTTGGGGGTTTGGGGTAGGTGATTGGGTTTCTTGAAAGATCTCCTTTATAAAGGGGTGATAAGATTTGGTAAGAAGGGTAAGTTGACCCCTCGGTATTTTGGGGCCCCTCGAGAATTTTCGTACGGTGGGTAAGGTGGCATATGAGTTGGCCCCTTAGGGTCGGAATCCCGATTGTCGCTGTGTCCATGCTGCGAAGTGCGTACGAGATCCTACAAATTGTCCCGGGGGTAGATGATATCCGGGTGATAAAGGATTATCATACGAAAAGACCCCAGTGGCTATATTGGATAGAAAAATTCATCGATTACGGACTAATGAAGTGGCTTCCGTTAAAGTGCTCTGGAGAAATCATAATGTTGAAGAAATGACTTGGGAAGCTGAAGAGTAAATGAGGGCTAAATACCCGTATTTGTTTGTTATCTCGGGGGGGTGGGTCTGGGGCATGGGTTTTTCCCCAATCTTGGTTTTTTTTTTTATAGTTATCGTGATTGGTCATGTGAGGCCATGGTGTTGTATATTATAGCATGTCCCCGTTTGGGGCTTTTTTGGGTTTTTTAAATTAAAAAAATTTGGTTGGAATATTTCGGTGGAGACTACCAAAAAATTTCATAACCCGTGACTTGTATGACGTTGAGGATGAATGTTTCAAAGGGGGAAAATTTACCCTCGTTTATATCGCAAAAAAAGTCCTTGGCTTATTTGATTTATACCCTTAGTAGGGGTCTGTCCCCGATTTTTTGAGATATTAAGTCCCTTTAAACCCCCTGTCTACCAAAGTATAAGTATACTTTTTGCAATACTATAGGATTAGAAAGTTAAAAAAACCCGAATCGATGTTAGTGGGAAAGCGACTGGGGGGAAATGCGAAAATCGGTCATCTTTTTTGGGGCCCGTCGACATGTCAAGGGAAGTCGTCATTGTACTCCTTGTCAAACGCCTCATGACCCTCGTGGCGGTAAACGGAGCACGTCGACGGGCGCCGGCCCGTCTTCCGGGAACTTTCTTGATCCATCTATATATATGTAGCCCCACGATTTTATTCCTTACTTTCTCATTCCCAAACCAGAGCAAACCTAGGTATTTCCCCTCAACATTTTCCATCATATTGGAGGAATTCTAGTAAGATTCGAGCTCCGTGAACCTGAGCTAGTGAAGGAAAAAGGTTGTTCTTAGGGTTTCATTGAAGTTGTGGAGCTTGAATGTTGAGTTGAAGTTAATTCTTGGTATTCTAGTCCCTTCAAGGTATGCATATGATTCCTTTTTTGTTTTTAAAAGTTAAATTATAAAGAGTTTTGGTGGTTTTAAGAAAAGGAAATATAGTTATGAAAGTGGTAAGTTGAATAAGGGAAAGTTGGTTTAAAAGGGTTTTTGAGGGATGATTTGGGAGTATAATTGATTATATTGTGATATATAAGAATTTATATTGTTATTGTTGATGTTGTTGTTGATGTTTGTGTTGAATTGGAATTGAAGGATTATTAAGTTTACAAAGGAGATGCTGCCCGAATTTCGTTAAGTTGTTAACTAGATTAAGGTTGTTATATGATTACTTTTAGCCCTTAATTGATACTTGGTCTTGTGTGTAGATTTTTCAAGCTCGGGATGGGAGCATGGGCCGCTTGAAAAGCAAATAAGGTATGTTGAGGTTATCCTTTCTTTCATTTTGGCATGACCCATGATTTGAGCAAACAACGTGTGGAGTTTCCATTTTCACTCTTAGAACGTTAAATTACTTTAGTCTTTATGACCCTTTTCCCCTTTTATGTTTTTCCTTCTATTCTTGGGCCCCGAGATTTCTTATATAGAAGATGTTAGCTAAAAAGATGTCTATCGGGGAGGTAGTACAACCTTATGTCACCCCCAAGAGTTCTATTCCGATTATTTTTATCGTTGCTTCATTATACGTATGCGTATTAAACCCTTTGACAAAAGGCGTTATATACCCCTATATTATATATATATGGGATAGGGGGAAAGGGGATGGGGGTTATATACGCATTACCCCCTAATTTGCGGGTGCCGGTGATGATGATATTTTTGGATTGTGCGTACGTTCCGCGTTTTAAATTGATATAGGGATGGGGGCGTCGTTACTCGGCAAAACATGTGGTTTTGGATCGGGTATACTTCACGGGAAGGGCGGTTATATTATGACCCCCGGGCCTTTTGGTTATACAAAGTTATGCGGAAAGTTCCCGGATTTTCGGCCACGGATGTACTCGAGATATTGAGATTTGCTTTCTTTCGGATATCTTTAAAGATCTTATATACTTTTTTTTTCTTATCCTTACATACTCGGTATATTATCCCCTCTTGACTCCCATTGCTCGGGGGGGCATTCTTCCCCTAGGTTCGGGTAGGCCCCCGGGCGGTGGCTCATTAGGAATTCCATTCGGCGGTAGTCGATGCCTCCCAAAGATGCGGACCGGGTTTTTTTTTGGTATCCATTTTGAGATGTATATGTATATATGGGATGGCCCGGGGCCCCTTCCCCTCCTTTCCCAAAATTTTATTCCTTAAAAGATTTGTAACGGGGTTTTTATGTAGTTGGTACGTTGGTAACCTTGTCGGCTCCCCTTTTAAAAGTATAAAAATATGTAGTGGCCTAGTCGGCTTTTATTCTTTTTTGTATATATATTGCACGGATGATTGATAGTTCTTTATGTCATTCTTGTATGAGTCAATATAGCTGGTTATAAGTCGTATTGGGAAACCCGGGCCCCTTTGGTGAGCTCAAAAACGAAAAATAAGGGGGCACAGTCAAAGGAGGGTCGGCCTTCGTTACGACCTCGGTTGGGTTATTTTAAAAAGGGTCCCGAGCCCCGCGGGGCATTACCTCCATTCATCCCAAAGGGTACTTTTTCTCTCCCAAAAAAATGGCCCCTTTTCCTTATTCCCAAAACACCAAACTTATGGTCAAGAGTGGTTTGAACCTTAACCCTAAAAAGTCATCCCCCACCTAATTGATCACGTAAGTTAACAATTCTAATCGAACTTAGTTTTAAAAATCCCAATTTTTAAAAACGGGGTTTTAATCCCCTTTTTGACACTTAACATTTGAGAAAAGTTGAACTATAAATAAATTTAAAAACTCGGGGTTCGGTGAACATTTGGGGTTAAAAAAATTCCCTTTCTAATTGATTAATCATTTTTTAAGTAGTTAAGGCTGGTTTTAAATTAAAAAACCTCATTTTAATCCTTTAAAAATCCCTTTTTAAATTTCAAGCTTGAAAAGGGTACATAAAAAAAAGTCGATGATATGAATGTCAAATTTACTCATTCCCAAAAGAAACCAAACATGATACCTAATCCCGCTAGTGACACTAGGTATTCACTTTTATTTTTAAAAGACCTCAAACTTTATAAACCATATTAATCCCAATAGACCATTTAAAAATTTTTTTCTCATAAAAGTGACCTTGAATCCCAAAACTTCATTTTTAGACTTCTCGTAATATTCTAGGATATTGCTACTTTAAAGTTATCCTTTAAAGCATAACCTCCAAATATTCGAAAATTTTTTGAATAACTTAAGCACTTCGGCCCGGGCAAAAAAGTTGGGGGAACTGAAAAGGACACGGCTTAAAACCTTTGACACTTATCAAAAACCCTTTAAAAAAACATGCCTAGGCTTCTTAAGCTTTGTTTTAACTTTGATCATGATCTTTTCTCTTTTTATCACAATCATGACTTTTGTTATCCGTTGGCATTAGATAAGTATACGGACCCAAAAAAGAACAAATTTAGGCAATCAAAATGTCATAATTTAATTCAAATAAAAAAACTATAAAAATTTGAATCCCTGATCATCCTGATGCCCATTTCATTCAAATAGGACCAGTGTTGACTTAAAGTTCACTAAACTATTTTTCTGAAAACCCAAATGATCACATCCTTTTATATTTAAATTTTGGGAAACAAAGATAAGGGCCCTCGACATCTAAGAACACTGGGGGGGGTATTCCGACCATGTTAAAAAAACGATACATTATTTGACCATTACACTTGGTTTCCCCGGACCTGCCCAAAATGTCAAAAATTCTTTTGGGAATAAAGGAAATAATCCCACATCCCAAGACAAGGTAGGCGTCTTAAAACGCCAAAACGGGGGCCCCTTTTACTTGAACCAAAAAAAGCCCCCGCAACTAACTAGCTAAAGGGGGATCTTTGTATAGATTAACTACTAAAAACGATAAACAAAAAAAAAATAAATAAATAAATAGGATAGAATACTGCAAATAATTAAAACCCTTTGTCAAAAACGGTTTGGAAAAATTTTTCTCCTAAAACCTACACTCGGCCACACGGGAAAAAAGACAAAAGAAAAAAAAAAAATTTTTAACTCGAGAAAGACCTGTGGGGAAAGCCTTAAAATTTTTTACTAATGAGGCTTAAAATTTAAAAATTTTATTTTTTTAATTTTCTCCCCCGGGGTTTTACCTGCAGAACCCCTTTTAATATTTTAAAAACTAAAACTCGGACCTTTTTTTCTCCCAAAGACCAAAATTTTTCTTTGTAAAGGGGGGTTTGGGGGTTCTTTATAAATCCCAAAAATCATCTAAAGCTTGAAAAAAACGATGTGGGAGAAATATTTTTCTTAAAAAATTTGCCTTTGTAAGGGCCCTTTTCTCGGCTAAGATTATCTCCAAAAAAACTTGGATGGGCAGATCAGGGCTTGTTAAATCGATCGGCCTCTTTTGGGCAACCAAAAATATTCAAACAGTCAAACAATATAGCAATTCCGCCCCCGACACGAATTCCCCAATGTCCCTTCTCCTACTACACCCCCAAAAATTTTTGCCCCCCCAAAAACTCGATATATCTTTGTCGCTCCCCCTGGATAGATTACCTTGAACATTGAGCCTTCCCCGGTCAATCTGGTCAAATCACCCACACAGGGAAAACATATGCGACCATTTATCCCAAACCAAGTGGGGAGGGGCCTCTTTTGCTTTTCCCCCCCAACACACTTGTCTCGAATTTTCCAAATTTGTTCCCCCGGGGTTAGGGTCTAATCTGTTCCCAAAAAAGACGATCGTTTCCTCCCCCAAGGGTAGAACCTTGCCGGCTCCCAAATATCAAATCTGCCATACTATTTGCCAAATCCTAAAAATCCCGGGAAAAAGGTGGTTTCCCCCACCAAGTGCTACATTCGGGATCTCCGCGCCCCTTTCGGGCGGTTTCGCCCCCCGCGGCCGCCAGATAATAAAAAATTGTCTTTTCATAATCCTTGAGCATCCACCCCCCCGTCTCTTTTTCCAAAATTTAGATGGTTTCGATTGAAAAAAATTTTGAAGGCTACGATGATCGATAAATACCTCCTACCCCATAAAAAAAGGTGCCTCCAAAACTTAAAACAAATACTGGAAATCACAACCCCCCAATCATGAGTTGGGTATTTCTTCTCATGCACCTTTAACGTCTCGAACATAAGCTATCACTTTCCCCTTTAAAGTCAGAACATAACCAAGGGGGAAAACGGAGGCGTTACAATACATAAAAAACCCCTTTCCGCAGGGAAAATCCCCGGGAAACAAAGTTGTAGCTTGAGCTTTTGAAAGCTACGCGCCTTCCGGCCAACCCAAAAAATCTTAACCCCGAGTCAATCGGTGGGAAAATGAATGGGTAAAAAAATCCGCTTTTCAAAATGACAATATAGCTTGGGGGGCCCAAGAAACTCGAATCTCGGTCACCCAAATGGTCGACCCTCCTGACCCCAATCTTTTGGGATCCCCAAAAATACTAAGAATGATGTCAAAATCTACCTGTCTAAAATCATCAAATACCCAGTGTAAACCCAAAAGCATGAAGATCTATACACTCGATCGACCACATAGAATCCCGAAGGAATAAAAACACTAAAAAGAAATCGTATCGCTCGTATCAAGCACAAAGTAAGTAGACACTAAAGTATGTGGGGGACGGATAAATAACGCTATAGGCAAAGATGACAACTAAAATAGTACCGGATGGCGGCTCGAAGCCTGCCTCGATCGCACGGAATACAGCAACGAGCATGACCACCCTGACACGAGAACCTCCACGATGACCACCACGGCCGTCTAAACCGCTCTCTAGAATAGAAACCACTCGCCTACTAGCAGGCACTGGGGTTTGCCTTGGCTGGTGCGGCAAACGAGAACACAGTGTGAACCACCCGGTCAATGGGGAAATCCGGAAAAAGCCAAATCCCACACTCAAAACTCCGGCATGCCATGGTGTAAATGAAGGGAATAACAACCTCGACCCCCCGGATGGGGAATAAAATTGTGTTTTGAACCATGGCACCTGACCGAAAAACCCCCAAAAAGTGGAATCCCTTTGAAATAAAGAAGAAAACCCCTTTTCCGGTGTCTCCACCTCCGGAAAAAGGTCTTGTAAATAAAAGGCGGGACCCCCCCGTCTGCCCAACTCTAATCCCTAATAATCACACTACTACCCCGACATAAACCCTTGGGAAAAAAGTATAAACTACCCTTATGGAACTGAAGGGGGCGCGGAAACAAACTTCAGTCCTCTGTTTGGAAAAATATGCTGCGAACAGAAGGGTTCCCCCTGTCCTATCCGTCTTTAATTTTATCGCCTGCCCTTTCCCTAACTATGGGAACCCCCCAAAAAAAAAGCGGCGAGTCCGAAAGTGGCGACCATAGCCTAGTCTCATAAAAACCCTTTTTTGGGGGGAATCCCCAAAAAGCCACAAAATCAATTTGTTGGTTTGGATCCCAAATAGTCATCTTTTAAAACTAACCAAAAACTCTATCTCTCTCGGGGCCCTTAAAACTGTGGTGGCTTTAAAACTCGAACTTATCCAATTTGTTCCATTAAAGGTCTAGTGGGGAGGGACTGGCGGGTAGCAATATCTAAATTTGGGAAAAACCCGAAAGGGGGGACCACCGGGGTTGCCTGGGGGGGTTAAACTCCTAAATAATCGGATCGGGGGGCCTTGGCTCTAACATTCTAGGGAATTCGGGTAAAAGGGTAGTATGCCAGGCCCTACCCCCGAAGATCAAAAAACTAAGTGTCTTGAAAAATAGGTGTGAATGAATCAATTTTGGTTCGGGGGTTTTAATTGCATTTTATGCGTATTGAAAATTTGGAAATAACCTTGGTTTGTGAAGAAAAAAAATCATGTTTGGATTTTTCTTAAAATTTTGTGTGTCGGCTATGGAAGTTTGAATGTGGAAACACTAGAAGGGGCCTAAGGACAAACTTGGAATTTTTGGGAAAATTTGGGTTTGGAAAACAAAAAAATGATCCGGGGAAAATTTGGGGTCAAAAGTAAAAAAAATTGAGGAAGGGGTAAGGGTGGGGAAACCAGGAACCCACCAAAGTTTGAAAAGGCCCCTGTGAACGGGGCCAAACTAGGGGGGGAATATATATACATGATTTATCTGGAATATTCAAAAACAAAAAAAAAAATCAAAACACAAAGGAAGGGCCTCTTAGAATAGAAAAAAGAGAAAAGAAAATTCTAAGGCCTTAAATCTTGCTTCCAAAAATT
>NC_081348.1:67452277-67460766 GCF_029784015.1 Lycium ferocissimum | reverse complement strand
CGCTTTGTACCTGGGGCCTATATATACGCGTGTGTTGTCTTAGAGATTATATGTGTTTAGGATAAGTGTGATGATTGACATAATGAGTGGTGCTCGGTAGTCAGCTCCCGGTACCCGTCATGGCCCCCTAGTCGAGTCGTGATCGATCACACCGTACCTATATAGTCGGGCAGCTTATATATGTATATATCTATGATATGATATTATTGTTACTATAAAAGTTAGCATGCATGATTCCGCCTTAAGAGGTAATCAGTTACAGGTTATCTCTTCATCTTATGTTCTCTTATTTCTTGATTATGTTGTTATACATGTCTTACATACTCAGTACATAGTTTGTACTGACGTCCTTTCTTTATGGACGCTGTGTTCATGCCCACAGGTAGACAGGGAGATGGCCTAGATTCTTAGGAGCTTATTCAGCGGACATACAGGAGCACTCCCCTACTCTGGAGTTTTCGCTCATTGGTATATTCTTTTGTGTATATATTTGGGCATGGCGGGGTCCTGTCCAGTCCTTATGATTTCAGCATTTCAGTTAGAGGCTCGTAGATACATATGTGTGGGTAGTAGATGTTATGTGACCTCTTGGTGTATATGCACTATTTATCATTTTGCAGCCTCGTGGGCTTATGTATATCCATGTTTTGGGAGATATTTGAGGATTATTGCATGATAAGCTTGTGTTGAAAATGGTGTATGTTTGGGTTGAGTTTGATGATAAGTTTGATGGGTGGTGCTCGGTAGTCAGCTCCGGATACCCGTCATGGCCCTCTAGCTAGGTCGTGACACCAAGTGTACCATTGGCACATATCATAATTTGCGAACCACTCAGCGGCTTCCCGGTCAGACTACGACTGAACAGTCGCATGATTTGAGGTTCATTTTTCTTTACTCCGACTAATTGGTCGCAGTAGGACCGGAGGTGCGCTTTGGGATTCCCTGTCCCATTGAACATTTTGAATTTTGGGATTTTAGATGTTACACCCCGTATCTTCGAAGAAGCACCTACCAAATTTGAAACATAAGTACGTTGAGTTATGGTTAAGCAAAACCACTTTGGAATGTAAGGAGCAAGCATTATTAACTACATTTAATAAGTGAAGGATGTATATAAGGTATATCGGAAGGTTTTATAAGGAAATGAGGGAAAGTAATGGTTTTTCTTTCAAAGGCATGATTCCTATGGTATGATTCCATAAGTGTTTTCATAACCTCCTTGATTTCGAAGCTAGAAGTTTATGACTTTTAAAGCTTCTTATGATATTAAGAACGAGAATGTTTTTATGAAGATTACGTTGAGGATGATTTTATGCTTAAAAGTTTCAAATATGATTTCAATGATGATATGAAAATGTTAAGCTATTTCATGATTTTCTCAATTTATTTCATTGTTGTTGATCTCGCCTTATAAATTGTTCTCCGAGGTGGGATAGAGCGATAGTTTTCATTTGAACTCCCTATGCATGCCATGAGTATAATATATGTATATGGCTATTTTTGTGACATTACGAATATTTCATTTATTTCATTTTGATTATGCACTACACTCATTTTCATTCTTCATGTATATATAAGACACAGTTGACAAGGGGTGACGCTGTGACCTTTGTTGTGTATTAAAAGGCCCAGTTGACAGAGGTGATGCTGTGGCCCTTATTGTGATGTGTATATATATGGCACAGTTGACAGGGGGTGTGTTGTGGCCTTTGTTGTGATGTGTATATATGGCACGATTGACGGGGTGTTGCCTTGGCCTTTTGTGATGTATATATATGGCACGATTGACGGGGGGGGTGTCTTTGTGGCTTTTGTTTGATGTATATATATGGCACGGTTGACGGGTGTCTTGTGGCCTTTGTTGTGATGTGTATAATGTGTATATATATGGCACGATTGACGGAGAGGGTGCTTATTTGTGGCTTCTTTGTTGTGATGTGTATATATATGGCACGACCGGTTGACACGAGGTGTGCGTGGCCTTTGTTGTGACGTGTATATATATGGCACGTTGACGGGGGTCTTGTTGGCCTTTTGTTGTGATGTGTATATATACGGCACGGTTAACGAGTGCTGTGGCTGGCCTTTGTTGTGATGTGTATGTATGGCAGTTGACGGGGGGTATTGTATGGCACTTTGTTGTGATGTATATATAGCCACGCGATTGAGAGGTGACACTTGTGGCCTTTGTTGTGATATTTCAATGGATATATGTGTTTCTTTGATATAGCTATACTGATGCATTTATTTTGCCCATTCATTGACATGTCTCAAATGTCTTCCAGGATTTTATGTATATGTTGATTTCATGCCTTACATACTCGATTTCGTCTTCGATCCCCTTTTCTTCGAAGTTGCGTTTCTACCCGCGAGGTGCGAACGCTCGCCTTGGTTATCCTCACGCTTAGGACTTACCTTGTTGCTTGGAGAGCTCCATTGTTCCAGGGCTTGAGGTATTTTGGTACTGACCCTTTTGACATAGACTTTGTTATACTCTTAGAGGTCTGTAGACATACGGTTTAGTCAGCTATATCGATGTAGTTCGTCTTGGATGTCCCCGTGTATAGTGGCAACCTTATCGGCTTGCATATTTGTTATGTTTTGGTTAGGCTGTGCTTCTCGAGAACGAGGTTCTCTTTGATGTATGACATGATGAGTTCATAGCATGCTTTTTACGGAGTGCCACGTTGTTTTCGATTTCGTACCGATTATATCTAGCAGATCGTATACGGGTGCCCGACTTGGGCACTAGTCTGGCCCACGGGGTTTGGTCGTGACAAAAGTGGTATCAGAGCAGTTTATCCTCGGAGTATCTACAGACCGTGTCTAGTAGAGTCTTGTTTATCGGTGTGTTGTACACCACATCTATAAATAGGAAGCTACAGGACATTTAGGATGTTATCTTTCTTTCTGATCATAGATTGTGCGGTAGAGCCAATGATAGGAAAGCTCGTTCTTGGTACGATTTTTGTTAAATTGCAGGATTTTATTGGGGAAGAGGATAAGTTCAGTTAATGGGAGCGTAAGTGAGGCTCCGAAGGGGGACATGAGACTTGTATTACCCGTCGACTCAGGATCGAGGATGTTAAGAGGTATAAGAAAGAACATCAGCTTTTCCATTGAGACGGACCCATCGGAGGATGTGGCTCCAGTAGGAGGAGACCAGACTGAGAAATCATTTGACAAAGACCCGTTTAAGGGTTCACGAGACTCCTGTGGACGAAGACGTAATTGAGGAAGTACAGAGTTTGGCACATCTTGATTTTCCCTACGTTTCAGTATTATGTTAGGCCAGACTAGTAGACAGTGGGAAGACAAGGATGAAGAGCACACTTCACTCTATAGCCCACCAGATCAGGCTAAGGACCGATCGGCTACAGGTATATGAGTCTTCTATGGAAATTTCCTATGTGCGTATGTAATTACTTCAGGGTAATACTGGATAGTGATGAGCGAAAATCCTAAAGGGGATCAGTGACTTAAGTATTTGAATGTAGCTAACGATTAAAGATGCTTTCGCACACCATTGGGAATCTTGAAAGCTAGGATGAAAAGTAATCATACATGCAGATTGAAGGTGATTATTGAGGATTTCAAAGGCCAAAATAGCATTTGCTTTGTCGGAAGAGTAAGAGATCCTTTTAATCCGGAGGGAGATGCATTACGAGAATTTATTGGGGCCCATTAGAACTTCAACAGGTTCTAGGTCATGCGATAAAGGTCATGCAGTAGGGTGGATGATCGTACAGCTTATTTAACGGATCCCATTAGCACTCCAAAGGTTAAGCGTCTTTGGGTGAGAGAAATACTTGGATGGGTGACCCCTTGGGAAGTATATTAAGAGTCCTACAAATTCAGACATAAGAGACAGATGAGAAGCTAGAGTAACCTAAGGGAAATTGGATTATGCGGGGTGGTTAGAAACCCTAAAAGGTCGCGAAGGATGAGGCAGACTAGACCGGCAAAGAGAAAGAAGGTGCGTCACATCTCTAGAATTAGGATGAGTTTGAATAGTATTGGGAAGTACTTTGTAAGCGAGGCGTTAGTAAACACACACACACACACACACACACACACACACACATATATATATATATATATGTATGTATGTATGTATGTATGTGTATGACATCATATGTGGTCGCGCTAAAAAAAGCCGGTATATGTGTCCCGAAAGAACGATTGCGGTATCCGAAGGCATCAATCGAACAGAGAAGTGAAGTTCAAGTGACAAATGTTACAAGGTAAGTTGATATTACTTTCACTATAGGTTAGAGTTGGAAAGCCTTAATGCAATAATATCAGGGGAAGGAAGAAAGTGAATATATAGAAAGTAAAGAGATTAGAATGTCTTGAGAAAAGGGAAAAGTGTAAGAAACGAGGGTGAGTGAAGCTTCCAAGAGAGACGACGGGCAAGGCGTGGATTAATTGGATAAAATTCGAAGGTAGGCAAGCAAAGGGGATAAAGGATGGTAGTACGGAATAAAAAGACGAATGTGTGGGGTTAGGGAATAGACTTCGATAAGTAGGACTAAGGATAGTAACCACAAATAGGAATGTGAAGTAAGAAAGAATGATCAGGCCTTGCAACGATACTAAGAGAGATTTTCGGCTCTCGAGCTATATAAAGGGATAAATGTGTGGTCATACCGACACGGTTGCCTCGAACACGGAGAAAGCTTTCCCCAAAAGATGATTTAAGAATAGAACTGATTTGCGCGTTTAAAGGAATATTTCACAAACTTCGGGGTCAATACTAGCAAATAACAAGTGGAGAAGGCGCTCGAGGAGGAAGGAACTCAAGGAAGGTTTGAGGAGGAAAGCGAGGAAAAGGTACACTAATGGGCTGGTCAAATGGAGAGGAGAGAAGAAGAGGGAAGAAAAGGAAAATTGAGCAATCACCAAGGACAAGCGAGAGGATAATTAACTAACAAAGCTAACCGGGAGGTAGTACATCAATGACATGGGATGAGGATAAGGAATAACGAGATTTAATTATAAAGGAAATAGAAGGATATATGGGAAATATTCATGAGTATGGACTAGCCTTGGCGGCAGGAAGGAGAAGAAAGAAGAGGGGTATATTTGCAAGGAATTCATGACATGAACAAGAAGTGGCGGAACACTGGAAGAACTACAACGCATCGGTGGGACGCAAATAAGTAGTCAAGGAAAATTTCGGATAAGTAAGCTAAGTGAATAAAAGGATTGATAGTGGAAGGGGAAGAGTGTAGTATATTAACCCTCAATGATATATTGTAGATGTAGAGTGAAACCGGAAACTCAGAGTAAGAAGAATTTCAGTGATAATTGTTATAACCCGTATTTTTATACCTTTGGACACCTTGGGATTTTGTGAGACAAGTTAAGGACAATGTAATGAATGGAAATTGTTTGGTTCATAAATTGGTTATGAAAAATTTAGATGTGGAAATATTGGAAAAGGCTAAGGGTAAAGTTGGAATTTCCAAATTATTAGTTCTTGAAAATTTTGTGTCCTTGAACACAAAAAAAAAAAAAAAAAAAAGAAATTAGAAATTAAAGAGGTGGCCGGCCAAGGTGGGCCCCACATGGGGGAATTACAAATATATCACATGCTTCATTTTGCCTTAAGATGATTCAAGAAGAATTGAGAAAGAAGAAAGAAAGAAACAAGGAGAATAACAACCATGGCCATTCGGCCATGGTCTTCAAATTTTGTCCCCAAAAATTATTTTCTTGTTGTATTCCTACTAATTCAAGGGTCCTCTACAACGTGGTATAATTAGTTCGGAAGATAAGTCGTTCGTTTCGTCGTTTTCGCATTTGGGACAAGTAAAGAAGTTGAAGGAAAAAGGTAAGATTCAATCCTTTTTTATATGTTATGAAGGATTCATTTGTGTTGTAGTATGTGGAAATGGATAGAATGCATGAAATTATGGAAGTTTGCATGGTATTTGTGTGTGTGCATATGTGGTAGTGTGTATGTGCTAGAGTATAAATGAAGTAGGTTGGATTTTATGTTGTATTCTAGTTGTGGTTATTATGGAAATTGTATTGGAAATGAAAGTTGAATGAAAATGGGATGAAGTTGAAAATTGCATGTTGGCCGTGGCCTATATATGGAATGGTGATGGATTTATTTTGTGTAACATGTTAGTTGTGTTGTTGTGATCATTACAATGTAAGTGAAGCATATATGGGGTAAGTTGGCATGAAAATGGAATGTAGAGAAATTATGTCATATTAATGCGATTTTATGATATTAAGATAATGAAGTTGAGGAAGTGTAGATTGTTGTTATTGGAGATGAATTAGTAAGTAGAAAATGCGTTGGAATGCTTTCGTTGCATATATGAGAATTTTGGATTGAATATGGAAATTGATGGAATTGTTGAATATTGGATATATAGCTTGGAATGCTCTTAGTTTATGTTTGAATGATCTTAAATTAATATGTGAATATGAACATATTGATATTGGTTTGTAAGTGTAAAGTGGATTTGGAGTTGTTGCATTATTTGGAAAATAAGACTATTTGCGCTAGAATGCGTTTCTAGTCGATTGTTGATGTTGTTTATATTGTTGTTGGTATGGTTGTTGTTGTTTTGGCCGAGTTTAAATCTCGGGGTGTCATATTTATAGGGGAGATTTTGCCCAAATTTTTATAGACAAGTATTGGCTAAGATTGAAATTTTAAGCCTTATGAATAGCAAATTGGTAATGTGACCATTTGTAGGTTTTGGACGAAGCGGGATTTGGATTTTTGGCAAGCGTAAAAGGCAAACAAGGTATGTAAGCTCTCCCATTCTTTCTCTTGGCATGTCTTAGATGTACTAGGTTTGAATTTGGACCTCGGGGACAACTCTACTCCTGAATCCACGTCCAAAACGCCCCTTTTCATTCCAGAATTGAATTGAATATTGTGGAAAAGTTATAAAAGTTGTCTAACCCCCGTAACTTGTGCAAATGAAATCCGATTACCTTAAAATCCCTGATGACGTTATGAAGTTTAACATACGTAATTCATACGCCACCTCATTTGGTCGAGTGGGCTCACTTTGTCCAATTTTTCCTAATATCCTATTTAAACTACCTTTGAATGGAAACTAAGGAAAACTTTTAACTACCTTTCTAAATTCTAAAGAATAAGCGCTGGTACTTATTTTATTGAGCCTTATGACCTACTTTGGGATTTGAAACTGCTTCAGAAAGACTATTTTGACACGAACCATTCTGATATCCGAAAGACTTATGTTTTGATTATTGTCAAATGTTCGCTATAATGTCTGCCATTTGAGTTATGCTATCGAGTCTCTGTATATGTCCTATATTTTGATAGACACAAATGACCCCAAGGTTCTCTTTTGAAAAGAATCCTCAGCGGTCGTTAAAAAGGTATGTGCTATGCTTCGTCCGACCCTTTTTCATGATATGTCGTTTTGATTATTCCGTCCGATCTACGTATATCGTACATTTTATATTGCATTTAGTTTCTCACTACTCCACTCGTGGATGCCTCAATGCTTCCTTCACCGAGCCCGGGTGGATATGTTATCAAGCGTTTTCTTCTTCGCATTGTTCGCCGTGCCTCGGCGAGGGTGTATACATGTACATGGGTTGTGGAGTATCTTTGTGCCATGTACACTTTGATATGATATGATATGATATGATATGATATGGCCATCGATATGCTATGATATGTGCACATTCGATATGTTCGATATGTTGTGGCGCCGGTGTCGGGCGACCACTTTACATTTGCGAGTCCGTAATGGGGCCGAGCATGGCATATTTTACGTTATGCATTTGCCTATGTTTTATGAGTAAGCATTTCGATACTCCGGCCATTGCATTTATGTTCGCACTGGCTACATTCGATTATGATTGTTTATCGTATTTTATGCTTTACATACTCGGTACATATTCGTATCGACCCCCTCGTTCTTCGGGCTGCGTTTCATCACCGCGGTACACCCCGTATGACGAGCTGCGTAGGAGATGTTCCGCGGCGTTGGCAAGCTCCACTTGCTCCTGGAGTGCTTCGCCGTGTCGGATTATGCACGTTATGTGTTCGATTATGTGTTAAGAGACTTTGCGGTGCGTAGTTGTGGGTTCCGAATGTCGGGCCAGAGCGGCTCCATCAGCCGACGTGTCATCCGTATTTTGCGAGGGATTCCATATGATTACAGATTCTGGCTGATTTGTAAACTACAAAGGTTATTTCCAAAATATCGGGTTGTACTCTGTCATTTTTGTCCGATTAAGAGTCCGAAAGTTTATGTTCCAGGACAAGAGTCCGCGGTTCGCCGGGCCCGATCACGGGGTCGGTGCCCATCACACCCCAGTGTGTCCGTGCGTGACAGCGGCACGCAGGCGGTGTCCGGCCCCAGGGGTTGTCCGCAAAGTCGCAAGTTCAGAGTCCCGTTTATGGTGTGAAGCGCGCCACATTTATAAACAGGAGCGTCGGGCATCTAGGGATTGCTGACCTTCTTTCCGTTCAGATCATG